>NC_083342.1:25592283-25892283 GCF_019175385.1 Lycium barbarum | reverse complement strand
TGGGAATCATATGAAAAGTAATGCATGCTGACTTACTTTTATGCTTATCATCATCTCATGTATGCATACCATAAGTATATACATATAAACTGCCCGACCATGTAGGTGCGGTGTGATAATCAGTAACATTAGCCCGCGTCCAGGCCTTCCGCGTCCGGGGTACCATCTCATGCCGCCCACTAGTGGTGTCTGCCCATGCCAACTGACCATGGTGTATCGTATAGCTGCCCGCTTTCGCGGTGACTGCCCGACCAACTAGGACCGGTGTGATGCAATCATGACATTCTTATCATAAAATACTTATAATAATATGCTTATCAAAATATACTTGTCATCGTACATGCATAAAGACTCTAGAACAACTGCATTCTATCGAGGTGACATAAGGTCGTGAACCCTCGATTCCATTATGAACATATATGAACATTCTGCCTCACCTTCAAGGGATTAGTATATAAGGTGAGTGTGTACAAGGTACAACATCATTTACTTTATAAGAACGTCATATCATATCTCTTGACTCATATAGCTATTCATGATCTTAGGCTCTTGGCTTTCCGGGATATAGGAGAATCATGGAAAGGGAAAAGAATCATATCAGGGATTCATGCCATAGAAAGAAAAAGGGACTAGCCTCACATACCTTTGTCGCTTAGTTAAGCTATCGTTCACTCGTTATCCTTCAGTATCACGTTGCTACCTTCACGAGAGAATACGCATTATAGTTAGTCAATCGACCATAAGAACGCATCGTTATTTCTAGGGAAAATTGGGCAGCATCTCTTTTGTTCCTGCTACTTTTCCCGTGTTCTATTTCAACTCCCAAACATTTACAACAACACTCACAATATAGTATCAACATTTCTCACTTATTTACACTTAGCAAAATTCATCATTTTTCTCCAATTTTTCCACATTTAATGGTTTTAGCTCATCGTCATAATTTTGCTTACTTCACACCTATTCCATGTTCAATACGTCATTTATAACGTATTCATAATCATAACATATCAACTTTCATGATCCCATTCAATGGTGCCACTACTCACTCATTCAAGACCTATTTTCCATGTCATTCTACAATTCAAGCTTCTTAGTCTTCTAATGCCTTAAACAACATGATGAAGTCATGAATACTTACCTTAGATGATGGTGGAACAAGTCTAGAGTGGAGTTCTTCCTCTTTCACCAAAACCCTATCTCTCTTCTTTTGAAATTTCTTGAAGAAGATGACTTTCAATTAGGTTTCATACACTTTGTTTCACAAATTTGGTGTTGTTGATCATTGATTTCCTTGGTATTTTGTGGTGGAGGTGTTTGAAGACTTTTCTAGAGAGTTCTTGAAGGTTGTGGATGAAATATGAATGGAAATGACTGAGAAGGTCACTTATAATAATCACAAAATATGATTTTTAATGAACAGTCGTCGGGGTGTACAGTGGTCGTAAACCACAATTTACGGACCGTATACCAGTTTACGGGCCGTATAACGTGGTCGTATTTAAGCATATCAAAAACATAAAGGTTTGCTGGAGGTCATGATGGTTTACGACCACAGTTTACGGGCCATATTTCAGTTTACGGTCCGTAAACTGGGTCATATTATACCATTTAAACTTTGGACAGAAAGTCGAAATTTTTGGAACGTTTGAGGACGATGGTAGTATACGGTCCGTAAATCACTTTACGGGCCGTATTCTGTTTTACGACCACTGGATGAATTGAAATTCTACAACTTTCTTGTTTCCAAAAATTCATGAATCGTCATTCCCTACTTAGTGAAACATCGCACACTCATACCCTTTGTTGGTCTATTCATTGTACATGTACGGGGACTTTTCCGAGGTGTAACAGAAATCTTAACGGGTGGGAGGTAAATATAGCTAGTTTTAATGAGTGACGCGTAAGAAAAAGTATAACGGAAGGCTAATATAGCATATTTTCCATAGTAGAGAAAAAAATATGACAATTTTCCTTTTTTTTTTTTTGTTTTGTAAATAAATGATTTTATTTAAACCAAAGTGTCAAATACAAAGCCAAACAGGCCTGACCTCCTGTTTCTCAGCAAATAAAAGCTTGACTCAACTTACAAGGAGCCAAACTACATACTACAATCATAAGCAGTAAAAGCAAATATAGACTATCAGCTACTGCAGAAATAACAGCCTTAAAACTTTAGATGAAGCAACTTTAGTATTAACAGAAAACCAGCAGACAGGGGAATCATGTTTAGGGGTAGGAGTTGATCTGATTCAGCCAAGGTTGCCAATTCTTCATGTTCCTGCCTCTTGAGTGGATGTATATTGCTATCTCTTTGCAAATCCTATCAACTTGAAAGTGTCCAAATTGAAATCTCATCAGGTTTCTTTCCCTCCAAATAGTGTAAACCAACATAGCAAAGATGCAGGTTATGATTTCCCCTTGCCCAGATCTTCTCTTAGCCCAATTTGAGATTCATTGCACCTCTTCTGATCATGTGCCCACTGTTCTTTGAATCCCTACCCAAAGTAGCAGCCTTTGCCACAAAGTTTTAATAATGACACAGTCAAAGAACATTTGGGTGAGAGTTTTATTAGCAGCAGAACAAATTACACAAGTTGGTGGTACACTAATATCAATCTTCAGCAGCCTATCCACAGTAGCAAGCCTTCTCATCAGTGCCAACCATATAACAAATCTATATCTGGGATGGACTCTATAGTGTAATATGATGCCTTTCCAGGGGACCTTAGGATGGGTAGGGATCATGGACACATACATTCTCTTGATTGAGAACTTTGAATGTTTCACCACTGAAGCAAATCTAGTTTGTATGTCCCCTTGAAGTGATAGTGCTTGCATGATATATTTCCTAGCTTCCAGAATCTTTCTTACCACCTATGTGGCTGAACTTGGAATTGTGTAAGTATCCACATAGCAGTTCTTCATATAGTATATGTGGATCCATTTTATCCATAGGCAGTCTTTCTTTTTAGCTACTGTCCACAGTTGCTTAAGTACTGCAGCTCTATTCCATAGACATATGTCAATTACATTTTGTCCTCCAACAGCTTTAGGTAGACAATCTTAGCCCAAGAGACCAGAGCTTTGTTGGAGATAGTTGTTTCACATGTCCATAAAAAGAATCTACATACACTGTCAATAAGCTTCATGATTCTTTTAGGAAGGATAAAAATTTGAGCCCAATATGTTTGAACTCCAAAAATTACAGACTTGATAAGCTGCAGTCTCCCAGCATAAGAGAGCAGTTTTGAAGACCAACATTTAATCCTTGCTGTGACTTTTTCCACTAGTGGAATACATTGTGCAATTGTCAATTTTTTGATGAAAGGGGTACTCTAAGGTACTTGAAAGGCAGTGAGCCTTCACAGAAACCCAATCTAGTCAATATTTCCTGCTAAAGTTCAGGCTTGACTTCAGTCATGTAAATGGAGCTCTTGTTGATGTTAGCCTGAAGGCCTGAAGCAGCTGAAAATCTTTGGAAGGCCTCTTGGAGTAGTTTAATAAAGGGAACATCAGCCTTACAGAACATTAATAGATCATCAGCAAAATAGATATGCATCACACCCAATTTCTTGCATCTGGGGTGAAACTGAAAACCTTTGTTTGTAGATAGTAGGTTGAGTTCCCTTTTTAGATATTACATAGCAATAACAAATAGGTAAGGTGACGTTGGTTTCACCCTGCCTAATCTCCCTCTTTCCTTAGAAAGGCTCTGTTAACCCCCCCCCCCCCCCCCCATTCATCTCCAAAGAGTATGAAACAAAAATGACACATTCTATGACCCATTGTATGAACTTGTAGGGGAAACCAAGATCAGCCAACATACTTCTTAGGAAGCACCACTCAATTGAGTCATATGCCTTCCTCAAGTCAACCTTTATAACACACCGAGGGGATAATCCTTTCCTAGTATACCATTTTAGCAACTCATGACTGAATAAAATGTTGTCAATAATACTTCTTCCCTCTATGAATGCTGTCTGGGAATGGCTGACTATGGTGCTGATTACACTCTTGATCCTATGAGTTAGGACCTTTGTGATGATCTTGTAGATTGAAGTACAAAAGGCTACAGGCCTATAGTCTTTACCATAGTAGGAGAATTAGTCTTTGGCACCTGTGTAACAACAGTGCAACTATAAGATTTAAGTAGCTTACCAGTAGAGAAGAACTCTTCACAGCTTTGAGGACATCCACCTTCACTATATCCCAGTGTTGAGAGAAGAATTCAATAGGGAAACCATCCACACCTGGAGCTATCTTATGGGGCATTTATTTTATGGAAGTAACAATATCCTGATTAGTAATAGTCTGAACAAGCATAAGCTTTTGCTCATAGGACAGACAAGGCCTTTCTTAATTACCATTATATCCGTAAATTTATTTCACTTCAAAAAAGTTCAAAGAGGTAATAGGCCCTTTATAAAAATAGAGCGTGTGACTGAAATACAGTCTTAGTTCAGAACGTATTTACGCCTTATCCAAATATTTAATTCATTCAATTGTCTAAATTTGACAGTAGAGGGTTGCTTAGATGATAAGCATCCTCCCCCACTAACTAGAAGGTTGTGGGTTCAAGTTACCAATGGAGCAAAAAAGGGGAGCTCTTGGGAGAGGATAAAAAAATTTGTCTAAAGTTTAAATTTTGGTTTGAAGTTTTTCTATCAATATTACTTTTTACAAAAAAAAAAAGCAATATTATTAGTGTTATTTACCCGTAAAAGAGTTCAGCTGAATTTATAGACGTGGTCAAGGACATGCGGATCAAAGTGACCAATAAGATTAGGAAACTTGTATTAAGCTTTGTAAATATATGTGAATAAGCAAATAACAAGAAGTAACCTGGGCTTTAGATGCCGATTCCCTGACTTAGACTTCATCGTTCCGGTCAGACCGGTGCTCCAGAACTAATATGAAGATGACAATAGTATAAAAATCAAGCAAGAAATAAATGTAAGAGCTGTGTATATTATTTTGTATATGGTGTCCTTTACAATGGGAATGCCAATACCTATTTATACATAAAAGGGAGGGTACACGTTTCATGAATCTTACCCCTACCCATAATGAGCCTTAAATCCATAGCAATAATGATCAATAAAGAGTATCATTAAGCCCATTTACACCGTATAAGTAACGCCTGATTTAGTCCGTAACGGTAGACTGTTAGGCTCACCTCCGGAGCTGTTCTAACGACCTACCGGGCCTGGCGCTACCTCCGGTACAATTGTATTACAAACGGTGGTAACCACGCTGACTAATTTATGAATTATCTCTTATGCCACATATCTTTATGGCATTGGTCCAGGTGTATCATATGAATTTAGCCCAATACAGATAGTCCCTCCACTTCTCGGGACTTGAACAGTTTCCCGGGAAGTGAAAGAGATTCAAATTTGGTCCAATTATACGGGATAATGGAGCGTTAAAACACCTCAATCGACGCGCCAATCACCCGAAACTCCATAAAGCAATGAAGGGGGTGACGATTGACACTTCGCCATACCCGCTGACGCCTCAATTCATGGGATTTCAAAGATTTTTCTCCCTTATATAAATTGAAAATCTTTCCCCAATTTTCCTTCACTCAAGCTAAAATTCCTTTCCTTGCATGAAATTTAGATTTCTTTTATAAAGGACTCAGACCTTTCTTTCGAGAAAATCAACCTCAATTTCCACCATGGCCTTAACTCCACAAAGCCCTGCGAGTTCAGTCCCTTCTTCCCCATCGTTCCTCTGAAAGCTCTCCAACTTTAGGGCAAGGGAAAGCCCCTGAAGCATCCATCACCAATGAAATCAACCTTGGGTCTCTTGCCACAGAAATTCTGCCCCTTAACTGTGTATAACGAGGAGACTTCTGCATAGATACCCGCCGTGAATCATTGGGAGAGATCAATTCACTGATAACTGATGAAGACCTACCCTAAGTATATGTGGACTGCAACTGGGGTCCTCAGGTCACGGCCCTTGCCGTTAGTCCCAAAGTCAGGATGACTCTCCATGTCGAGGGGTATTCTATGATCCACACTTACCCCTTCACCATCGGGTTCTCACTGCCGGTCCCTTGTTCGATCGAGACCTTCTGCCTACGGTACTGAGTCTGCCTAGGCCAACTTGTTCCACAACTTTGGAAAACTGCTCACTGAATCCAGGACTTGCTGACCGCGCTGGGCTCACCTTCTCTATTGATCACTTGATGCAACTTTACTCCCCGCGCCTGTTTTGGGGTGGAATGGTCCACCTATTCCCCCGCTACTCTCTTGGACTGATTACCAGTGTTGAAGATGATTTTGATCGGGGCTGGTGTGGACGATTCATAATGACACGAACAGATCTTCTCCATCATGCCTCCCTGAAGCCTTTTCCGGAGATGTGGAATGACACGCGTAAGTCCAAACTCCTTTTTTCCTTTTTTACGAGCACGACTGCATAAACTAATTATATTCTACAGCCACCCCCACGGCTCCAGACTTCGTGCTGGGGATGTTTGACTGGGTACTAGACATGCTGAGAGCCACTACGGGAGTGACCAAAACTCGAAAAAGTTTGACTGCGGAATGGTGGAGAGGAATGAACCACGGTGAGACTATGAACCTATTGCTAGAAATACCCCCCCCCCCCCGCTCTTCTCCATTTTTCCTGATGAAAACTTTCGATTGCATGCAAGAATCCCTTCCAAAAGATCGTCGGCCCGGAGAATCCCTTCAAGCGCTATCTCCCTTTCCAACATCATGTTCGCCACTAGTCAACACTCGGGCGGTCGGAAACACAGGGTTAGGAGTCCCTTACAACTTGCCAGAACCTCCACTGATTGGATAGAATCTCGAATACAATCCCGACACCGCCTTTTTGATGTGTGAAAAGAGGTACAGAATAGCCATGGCTTAATAAACCTTGACAGTAGGGAGGAAAACCTCCTATCCCTGAGTAGGTAGGACCGGCGGACCCTTCAGAGCAAGCCAACCCTGGTCCCTTACCGTTGCACTTCAGGACCAACGAAATCGGTAGGAATTCTTCTTAGCCCGGGCCCCTTGGTCAGAACTTGAAGTTCAAGTTGTACCTACTTGCAATCAAATCCTTGCATGTCATGCCTCTACCACCACCGCCATAGCCGAGGCAGGGAAAATACCGAAGGCGGATTCGGTGGGCAGTGAAAACCTCCAACTATGCTGGGAGGTTGAAACGCTCCGACTATAGTGTCGTAAATCAAAATCCTTGAAGCACTCGCTACGGCTAAGATATGATGAAGCAAAACAACAGCTAGATGAAAGAGAAGAGTCCCTTCAAGCCAAGAGCTCCGATCTCTAAAACCTACAAGCGTGAGTCCGCCGCTTGACAAGCGAACTGGATGCCGCTCGGGGTCAATTAAGGTGTTTGAAGACCTCCCGGGCCCATCTCTGGGCACGGTGGGAAGGTTTACAGTGACCAGAGCTGCCCAAGAGCATAAGGCTAGCCTATCATGCGATCTTGCCATTTTGAAGTCCTGGCGGGATGCCTTCCAGGAAGCTTTGGATAAGAAACTAGATCTGTCCGAAGCCCTTCTATATGCCGACGTAGATTTTATGGCCGCCAAGTCTGCTATGGCGAACTTTCGATCGTCCAAGGACTGCAGCTCTAAAGGCGAAGACCCGGGGGCACCCTCTCCTATCGAGGGTGGTACGTCTTCTCCTTAGCTATTAGTTCCAGTATCTTGGCGGGCCTGCGCGCCCATGCTCTATTTATCTTTAGGCTTGCATGCCCTTGCTTTAATTTTTCTTATGAACAACTATTTTGAATGTTTTTATGTTGTACCAGACCTCTGTGAAGTCTCGCTTTTACAACTTCCTTCGTGAGTCTCGTCACTAACTTTAGCCTCCGGGTCCTGTGGACGGAGACCTTATATAAGCTTACCTTTTGCTTTAAATTTTTCACTCTTTTAGTTATATTAGAAGTGTATATTCGTAATTCCAAAACCTTGAAGACCAGGCTCACATGTTGTTTTTCCCTCGAGTCTTTAGGTTGTAAATCACTTGACTTTTTAACTTTAGTCCCCTATAAGTCATAGACTTTAACAATTCCAATTACCATGCTAGAATAGTTCTCGTTCGGTTGCTACGATTTTTGAACTTAATCTTCTTTAAAAGAATTTTTATTGTTATAAAAGAGGGCCCTTATTTCTCGGTGCTTAGAAAAGGATGTCTCCGGTTCGCTTTGGCACAAGATTATTTGATATGTTGTAAAGCACATCCGGTTAATGTATTTGCTTACCATTGGAAAGATTATTCATGAAAGGAAACTTTCATTTATTCCCTTAACTTTCATTTGAGTTACAAAATAGGGGAAAACTTTACTGATCCCCTTAACTTTGACTTGAGTTATAGGAATACGACTGCTATCTAGTGTGGTCAGTCCGTGTTACACCTCAAATATTTTCGCGTTGTTACGTCGTAAGTAAACTAACATAAGACCGGAGAGGTCATGGAACCCTTATAAGGTTAAGGAGGACTTCTAACAAGTGCTAAACAAGTGTCTAAAGGTTTCAAGATCAAGTGAATCAAAGAAATTAAGTATGTCGAAAATTTGGGAAAACTTGGCAGAATTTTGGACAAGATTTTTTATCCAACTTGAGAGAGGCATATTTCCTAGAATATGAGTTATGGAATCCATAACCTATGTAAATTCAAGTTCAACGAGTCTTCTTTCCAATGCAACTGAAAAATCGTGATTTTGAAAAGTACAGGCCGTTCTTTGAAGTGCGTCCCCTACTTCACCCAAAATTTCCAAAATGTGGATTTTGACCCTCCCAAGTATGGGCTGAAAGTACGGCCCGCTCTTTTTGCTCCTACTTTGCCCGAAAATTCTAGAAACTTTTAAGTCGATGGACATTTTTGTTTGGGCCTGTAAAATGATTTTCCCACGACTTAGGGTCATGTTTTTTCATAAAAACAAAACCCTAGTGGCCTTCTAATCTCTCTCAAACGTCTCAAAGCACCCATAAACATCTCAAATCAAATCAAGAAGAAATCAAGCCATAAAAGTCCTTAACTAATTCCTAGAAAGTGATTGTTCTTGGCTCTACATGGAGTTGTGGAGAATTTGGTCTTAAAACAAGTTGTGAAAGTTGAAGTTCTTTAAATTTAAGGTATGTTCTTCATCTTGTTTCTTATGTTGAGTTGATTTGAGGATTTAGCAAACCCTAAAGATGAAAAGAATCATGGTAGAAAGGTTATAAGATGTTATGTTGAAATTATTGGCTATGGGTTGAATTTGTAAAGAAGTTTTGGATGAATTTGGGTCTAGTTTGAACATAATCTCTTGGCTATGGTATTATGGATGTTGTTAATGATGCTTAGAAGTTGTTTTGGAGTTTGATGGAAGTAGGTGATACAGGGGAAATACTGCCCAAATTTCGTTAGCTTACCTAATAGATTAGTTTGATCTTATAAGCGTTTCAACGGCTTAATCTTTGTATGAATGATTTTGAATGTAGATTTGAGAGCTCGATAGAATAGGCATTAAGTAGTTAAGGAGACGACAAGGTATGTTAAGGCTGTCCCTTTATTTCTTATGGCATGATCTTATTGATACAAATCCACGCAAATGCTATCCATAATGTCCCTATTCCTAGAAAATACTAAAAGCTCATGGTTCTTGATTGTTCTTATGATATTATTAATATTTGTCTCATGATTATTGATATTTATCATATGGATATTGATTTTATTCATTGATGTTGATCTCATCTCATGGTTATTGTTCCTTCAAGGTGAGATATGGTGATGATGATAGTCCCATAATGAAAATCGGAGGCTTACCGACCTTACATCACTCCGATAGATTTATAGCTTTTATTTGGGCTCTCATGCATGCTCTGTATATATGTATATATTTTCTCACACCGAGCCGCGCTATAGTCGGCCGGGTACAACACCTATTGTGCACACCACTGCTGTTGGGTACGGATAACACCGAGCCTATATGGCTGGGTACGGTATTATGTATATGTATGTATGATTTTTTTTTTTTTTTAAAAAGCTAAGCATGCATGACTTCTGCCTTAAGAGGCATTTAGGTGTACAGGTTACCTCTCTTATATTTTGTTACTTTCATATCCTTATTATATGGTTACTTATGCCTCACATACTCAGTACATTATTCGTACTGACGTCCTTTTATTGTGGATGCTGCGTTCATGTCCGCAGGTAGACAGGGAGACGGATCAGACCTTTAGGCTGCTTTCTCATCGTTGTACAAGAGTACTCCACTTGTCCTGGAGCTGCAGTTCAATTGGTATGATCCTTTTGTGTATACATGGGTATGGCGGGGTCCTGTCCGGTCCTTATCATGTTATGTACTCCATGTAGAGGCTCATGGACAGATGTGTACAGTTAGATGTCTTATGACCTCTGCAGACTATATTTTGATATATCATTTGATAGCCTTGTCGGCTTATGTATGGGCATAGTTGATGATGTATATGTATATATGTATCTTTTGGGCATGTGCCCCTTTCAGTTATGATATTTATGAGTTAATTTCATAGGCCACTCAGATATGACTATGAGATGTACGTTTTGAGGTACTCGGTAGGCTAGCACCGAGTGCCCATCATGGCCCTCCGGTTGGGTCGTGATAGTCCGGTTACATGTATGTGATTGCTTTCTGCCTTTTTGGCCTTTCTGGCCATAGCCACGACATACTTTCTTAAGCACATATATATATGTATAGCCGCCAGTGTTAGGAAGTAAACAATTAAGTTCTAAACACTGTGTAATACCCCCTTGTAACAACCGAGCAGCGCTGCCTAGTTGAACACCTTGCCGGAAAAACCCAATTGGGACAAAAATCGATCGAAGGGAAAAAGAGTGCAGTGCCACCGGCCATAGTTTCCTAGCTAAGCATAATACCTTTTGAGGAAGCTAACATTCTAGTTACTCGGGACCTGATTACCATCCTTGTCCTCCAGTTGGTAAGACCATTTACCGGCAATGCCAATTACTTTGTACGGGCCTTGCCAATTCGGTCCTAGCTTACCGATATTTGCGTCTCTAGAACTTTGCGTCACCTTCTGCATTACCAAGTCCCCGAATTTAAAATGCCGGAGGTCGGCGCGACTATTGTAGTAACGCTTCATCCGTTGCTTTTGTGCGACCATCCGAACATACGCGAGGTCTCTATGTTCCTCTAATAAATCCAATTGTACCAGCATTGCTTCGGTGTTCGATTTTTCTTGCGCCCGATCGTACCTTGAACTGGGAGCTCTGACTTCAACCGGGATCAACGCCTCTACCCGTCTACGAAAGATAAAGGAGTTTCACTGTGGTTCTATAAGCCCACAGCACCTCCGATAATTTTGATGGCCATGCTCCTTTGGCATCCTCCAGTTTCTTCTTCAAATTTTGGATAACCGTCTTGTTCGTTGATTCCGCCTGACCATTGCCACTAGGATGATATGGAGATGAGGTGATTATATTAATGTTCAAATCCTCGAGGAACTTCATGACCTCGGATCCAAAAAACTGAGGGCCATTGTCACAAGTGATCTCTCTTGGGATCCTGAACCAGCAGATTATATGATGCCAAATGAAGTCGATCACTTCCTTTTCTCGGACCTTCTTATACGCTGCTTGCTCGACCCATTTAGAAAAATAGTCTGTTATCATTAGCATGAACCATACCTGACCAGGTCCTGCCGGAAATGGTCCAACTATGTCCATCCCCCATTTCATGAATGGCCAAGGCGAGATAATCGAATGTAGCTCTTCACCTGTTTGGTGGCTCTCGCATGACATAGTCTGACTCTTCATGCCCTATACAACTTTAAATCGGGCCGAAGAAACACTTACGGTTAAGTAGGCCATCAACAACACAGTATCGAGTCGCTTTATTTCATAAAGCCCGAGAAACCTTTGAATCTTCTGGTAATTTCCCTTAATTGTGGAAGTCCAGGAATTCGTTCCGCCAGTCCCAAATCAGGCTTGTGGAATTGATTTCGTCATAACCAGACTGATCTAACTCCGAGTGTAGGAGCTGGACCAACGACTCTTGAGTTCGGTCTCGTTGACTCCGTGGAAGAGCCTAAGTTGATTAATGCATCGACTTCTACATCTTCTTCTCTGGGTATGTGCACCACCTTCCATTCCTAAAATCGGGCAAGCAATTTTAACAGTTTCGCCAGGTATTTCAACATGCGCTCCTCTTTGGCCTCAAACACTCTGTGCACTTGATTTACCACCATTAGGGAGTCACACTTCGCCTCGATGACTTCCGCACCTAGTCCTCGGGCTAGCTCGAGACCTGCAATCAAAGCTTCATACTCCGCTTCATTGTTAGTTAGAGGCACGCTATTGATTGCTTACCTCAAGATATCTCTTGTCGGGGTATGGAGCACCACCCTCAACCCCGTTCCTTTCACGTTGGATGCCTTATCCCTGCAAAGCATCCAAACTACGGATGCAACCCCTTGAACTAATAAAGCTTCTTTCTGAGCTTGGGGGGCCACATCCGGGCTGAAATCTGCCAAAAAGTCTGCTGGGACCTGGGATTTGATAACAGTACGGGGCCTGTATTTAATATCAAATCACTTAATTCAACCACCCATTTTGCCAATCCCCCTGACAATTCAGGCTTACGGAGCACGTTCATTAAAGGGAATATGGTTATAACTGCAATCGGGTGGCATTGAAAATAAGGCCGGAGCTTTCGGGATGCCATTACTAAGGCGAAAGCCAGCCTTTCCAAGAGAGGGTACTGATTTTTGGCCCCAGACATAACTCGACTTACATAATAAATAGAAAATTGCGTACCTTGATCTTCTCGTATAAGAACAACACTTACCGCTACCTCTGAGACAGCCAGATAAACCAACAAAAGCTCTCTGTCTTTTGGCTTGGACATGAGCGTAGGGGAGGACAATTATGCTTTGAGTCCACTTGAAATCATTCTTCTTTTTGAGCAAAGAAAAGAATTTGTGGAACTTCTTCGAAGACCTGGATATAAACCTGCTATGGGACCAGTTAACCACTGTACCGCTTTTACATCCTCAGGCATATCTGGAATATCCTCGATAGCCTTTTATCTTCTCTGGGTTTATTTCAATACCCCTTTGAGAGAATAGGAACCCAAGAACTTTCAGGATCCGACTCCGAATGCACATTTCTCTGGGTTTAGCTTCATGTTGTACTGTCTCAGGATTACAAATATTTCCTGCAAATGACTTATATGGTCCCCAGTACGGAGACTCTTAACTAACATGTCATCTATATAGACTTCCATGATTTTTCCTATTTGTTGTTCAAACTTTTTATTTTCGAGCCTTTGATAAGTGGCTCCAACATTGTTTAAACCGAAAGGCATTACGTTATAATAATACGTACCAAAATTAGTTATGAAGGAAGTTTTCTCTTAATCCTCCGGGTGCATCCTTATATGGTTATACCCAGAGTAAGCATTTAGAAAACTCATTACCTCATGACCGACCGTGATGATCGATGCTCGGAAGCGGAAATGAATCCTCCGAACACGCTTTATTCAGCTATTTATCACTCTGCACATCCTAAATTTATTTCCCTTTTTGGGCACTACAACTATGTTTGTGAGCCATTCCGGATATCTGACTTCTCGTATGGATCCGATATTTAACAAACGAGTTACCTCTTCCTTGACAAACCTATTTCAGACTTCAGCTATGGGCCGCTTCTTCTGGCGCACCGGTAGGATGCTGAGGTCTAGCCCGAGCTTGTGGGTTGCCACATCCGAGGGAATACCTATCATATCCTTATGGGACCAAGCAAAGCAGTCATTGTTATCCCTTAAATAGTTAAGATTATTTCCCTGAACTCCGAGGTTAACCCCGTGCCCAGGTATACCTTTCGTTCCGGCAGATCCGGATGCAGTGCAATCTGCTCAAGCTCCTCAGCTGTGGATTTGGTAGCATCTGAATCGTCAGGTAGCTGGAAATATCTGCTTTAACCACTCCACTTCAGCTATCATTGAGTGATTTTGCTCCCTCAAGATCTGCACCGACTCCGTAGTAGGTTCATCGGTGGGGACGCCGTCTGCATCGGTGTTGAGGTTATGTCTCTCTTCTGTTGTTTCATTTCCCGCGTTTGGTGGTTGCAAACCTGTTATAGGTACTTGGAGGGGCTGACCGTCCGGTCCCAACGAGACATGGCTTGACTGGCTTGCAATGTTCGTGTTGTCGTTTGCTCCTGTCATACCTGGAATGGACACTTAGGCAAGCACGGAACTTAAGAAAGATTAGTAAGACAAACAATGGTCACAGTGACAACCGCAACTGTCCTGGCCCCACGGTGGGGGCTAAACTGTTTACCCATAAAATGGTTCAGTTGAATTTATAGACGTGGTCAAGGACACGTAGATCAAAGTGTCTAATAAGATTAGGAAACTTGAATTAAGCTTATGTAAATATATGTGAATAAAGCAAATAACAAGAAGTAGCCTGGGCTTCAGATGCCAATTCCCTGACTTAGACTTCGTCGTTCCAGTCAGACCAGTGCTCCGGAACTAATATGAAGATGACAATAGTATAAAAATCAAGCAAGAAATAAATGTAAGAGCAGTGTATATTATCTTGTATATGATGTCCTTTATAATGGGAATGACAATCCCTATTTACACATAAAACATTATATGAATCGTGCCCCTACCCATAATGAGCCTTAAATCCATAGCAATAATGAGCAATAAATTAGATCATTAAGCCCATTTACACCGTATAAGTAACGCCTGATTCAGTCCGTAACGGTAGACCGCTAGGCACTCCTCCGGAGCTGTTCTAACGACCTACCGGGCCTGGCTACCTCCGGTACAATTGTATTACAACCGGTGGTAACCACGCTGACTCACTTGTGAATTATCTCTTATGCCACGTGTCTTTATGGCATTGGTCTAGCTGTATCGTGTGAATTTTGCCCAATGCATGTGTAATATAACAATTAAGACATGTCTTAAACTCGATATCCATGATTTGTTAAATGGTAGGGAAGATTATAGAGTACCAATTATGTTAAATTTTAAATTCTATTAGGAAATTTTTAGAGGCGTCAACTTAACTCTTAACTCTTTCAATTTACAGTGAATTTCACTAGGGTCCCTGAACTAAACTCTTATCACACCAATATCCCTTTTATTACATTTTTCTACTTTTTCTTATTGTGTCTTTGATAGATTATCTTCACTTTGTCAACAGGTAAATAGTTTAATCAAAGTAATTTTAGAATTAGCCAAACATGTCTGACTATTACCTCTTTTTCATTTGTTTGTATCTATCTAGCGGTGACAAATACGAAGGAAAGGATCTCTACATGTATTTGTTCTATGATTTGGTTGTCGATTTAATTGACTAATGAGGGCTTCTTTTTCTAACTTGTATTTATCTGTACATTATCAGATTAATCACTGTTTCGAAAAGCAAAGGATGGTTGTTCTAATAAAAGAATTCTCCCTTTTCGTTAAAACAAACTCTGTCTTGATAAGAAGTGAAATAGTGAAACCGATTGATGTGACTAAACAATCTATAAAATTGATGAAAATAATAAAATAGAGGGCTTATTTCATCTAAAATAAAAAATGTTAAGTAAATTCTTACCTACTTAAGTTTTTATGGATGGTAATTTGATATTTATACTTGTGATAGGAATGAATATTTGCATTCATTTTGCATTATTTTGTTGTTAGTTCTTTCATTTATGTAAACTGTTTTGAAATGCTTTACGTAAGTCTAGAATCTATCAGAAACAGTCTTCTTATCTCTACGAGACATGAATAAAATCTACGTATACTCTATCATCTTCAGAATCCACCAGCGAAATTACAGTGGCCGGTTTGTTATTGATGCTGATAGGTGATGAATGTTTGATAAAATACT
This sequence comes from Lycium barbarum, assembly GCF_019175385.1. Lineage (NCBI taxonomy): Eukaryota > Viridiplantae > Streptophyta > Magnoliopsida > Solanales > Solanaceae > Lycium > Lycium barbarum. The sequence continues at coordinate 25,876,412 of NC_083342.1, read as the reverse complement.
CAAAATCCACTCAAATTGATCTGCAAAAAAACCAGAAATAAGTGAAAATTTGAACATTTTTTAGTGGGGAGAGTTAGAAACGAATCTTGATTCTTAACCATGCAAAGGAATAGTTGAGCATTTGAGGGACAAAAAGTTAGATATGTCTGTCACATGGGTACAGAATTTTGCATTAGTCTTTGTGTTCTTTTACTTACTAGTTACTACTATAAATAAATAATCACCGACCATTGACTATTGCCCTTACACATCAGCCAGTTTCTGTTGTATCCATCCAAAATGTATGGGGATTTGAGAAGAGAGGGGAACTTTATCAGTATGGGGTGTATTCATGAATGATGATTATTATCTATATATTCTTCCTAAGTAATTAATTATGTACAACTGCTTTGTTTAATCACAACTTGATAGCACTACAATGTGCTAAATTCAGAGGGATATCATTATTAAGCATGGTCCATTGGATCCATTTGCCATGATTTCATGGCATAATTCCAGTTGGGCCCAATCATAGTTGGATTTTACTTATTACTTCCCTTCTCATGAATCAGATATATTCACATCCCTTCACAAAGTAATAAACTACTCTGTGAGTCTCATAATAAATGTCATCTTAATAAAAAATACGTATATTAAAAAATTAATAATATAATATAAAATTTAGTAAATTACTCCTATATAATAATATAAATTACTTTTTCTTCTTGATTAGAGAATGCACAAGTAGCAATCCTTTTGACATTGAAAATCCAACAATACCAAGTTACTATGTGACTTTTCCAATTATCATTTAGATGTTACTTTAACTTGTCATTTTTTGTCTAAGGATAGAATTGAAAAAAACTAGCCAAATTATGTCTTGGTTTCCTAAGGTGACACTTATTATAGGACAAATTTTTTTGCCTAAGGTGACACTTATTATGAGACGGAGGGAGTAATTATGAAACAGAAATCTGAAGTTTATGTTTAGTGTGTTTTTATATATGTGATTAAATTATAATTAGCCTCATTATCGGAAACGACGACAACTATAACAACAATAATAATATATTAAGTATAATCCCACAAATAGGATTTATGGAGGGTGGTGTGTATGTAGCCTTACCCGTACCTTGTGATGGTAGAGAGTTTGTTTCCGACAGACCCTCGGCTCAAGTAAAACATATCAAAATCAAATATGGAAAGGAAATACAGTAGTGAAGAAGTTATGCTGAAAATAATGAAGAAGAGAACAATAGCACCAACAAATAATACAATAACCAAAGTAAAAGAAACAACAAGTAATAATAAAATCTAAGAGTAAGATAGTAGGAGAGTAATAACATTATTGATAAGAGAAACTAGATAACGCTCGACTACCTACTAACCTTTTATGTCATAATCCTCGACCTTCATATCTTCATATATATCTAGGGTCGTGTCATCGGTAAGTTGCAGCTGTCATGTCCAGTCAAATCACCTTTCCCAAATATTTCTTCAGGCTACCTCTTCTCATAATCATCATAGCCAACCACTCAATCCTCCGCACTAGGACATCTGCACATCTCCTCTTCACATGCCTGAACCATCTCAGCCCCGCCTCCCTCATCTTGTTCACCACGGAAGCCCATTATCGAAAACATTAATCAATTATATTTAATGAGCTTGTAATATTTGAATTTGATTTCGGATGGTTTACGTCTAGAAAGAAAAGTTTGTTTTTTATTTTACTTTCGAGCAGCCTATTTTTTTTTAATGAATATTTGTCAATTTAGTATCTTTTGGTTGTTTAAAAAAAATCATTTTAACTTCTCGAAGAACGAAGTTAAGAATTACTAATTCTATTTCAATTTACGTGATTCACTTTCCTCGTTAATATGTTTAAAAAGGAATAATACTTTTTTATATTTAAAAATAATTTGATTTTATTTCACATTTTACCTTTAATGAAATAATTTATAACCACACAATTATATATAACTTAATTTAGACCCCAAGTTTCAAAAGTATTTCTTTACAATTTTTTCTTAAATTTCATGATAAGTCAAAATGCATCACATAAATTGGAAGGAGTATATGTTACAAATAATTAGTCTATCTTAATCATCATACATACTTTGCAGCGTTCTTAGATTATGAGTTGCCCTAGTTCAAGCATTAGTAAACTGAGTTTTCAATTAATCCTTAATGAATTTTCCTGTTTCGTCTATAACCCTATACCAAAAATAAAAATCCTTTCATGGAAACGTTTAGCTTTCAATTTTATCTTAAAAGAAAGAAAAATCTAAAAGAATAAACATAGTACCATTTTCTTCAATTCAGTTGCTTTTAAATCAAAGTTTAATGTGCAATAATTTTCTACTTGCTAGTTGCCATTGCTGTTGACACTGACAGGCGGGGGAGCTTTGGACTATGCTCTATGTATCATATAAAAGCTAGAAGGTCCAAAAATTTATAGCTACACTACTAGATTAGGTTTTATTGAAGCAAACATGTGTCCTTCTCAAAGATGGATACACTAATGAAATTTATAGCTACAATAGTAGATAAGGTTTATCCATTATTTATGTTGGTATAATAGCCGGTGTGGTATAATTGGAGGCACTAACTTAGTGAAATCATTGAATGCCCTAATCGTAATAAAGATCCATCATTTCACCTTCACCTTTTCCTTTCTCTATATGAAAATGAAACATGAAAGTCTCAAGTATTATCCTCGGATGACACTTCCAAGAATTCTTTGATTTCCATAACATATATTATTCGCTTTAACTCAACTGATCTAACAAATGTCTTTTGAACTTGGTCAGAACGTGGATATCATGTCAACTAATGTTATATTTTAAATACAGTAGCATTTTCCTTTTTTTTTTTCTTTCTTCAATATAGAATTTTCTTAAGGTGCTATATGAACCCTTCGTCGAAAATTAGGTGCTGTTTGACCATAAATACCAAAAACTTTTTCACTTTTTTTGGAATTTTTGAAGTTGGAGTTGGAGTAGGAGTTGTGTTTGACCATAGTTTTTGAAATTGTAGTTTTTGGTGAAATGTAATGTAAAAAAGTGAAAAAAGTGATTTTTTTTTTTAAAAACAAGTTTTTCTTATTTTTGGTATTCCGGAATACAACTCCGGAAAAAAGTGAATAATTTTTATGGCCAAACGCTAAAAGTAAAAAAAGTGAAAAAAAATTCCGAAAAAAAGTGAATAATTTTTATGGCCAAATGCCCACTTAGTTACCTGCCTAGAATCCTGTCAGCCTCTCCTTGAGACCCGCACCCCCCCCCCCCCCCCCCAATCAGCATGCTTTCCATCACGGACTTAATATCATATATCTTAACACGTCTTCTCACGTGCACAACTGCTTCATTTTCCAAGCCTAAACATGCGGAACCTTTTTTTATTATGGGTGGTAGTGACCCTCGAACCCAGAGCCTTTTGCCTGTTTTGATAACATGATAATGAACCTTGGGACTAACTCAATCCTAAAACTAAATCAAGAGGTGAGAATTTTTCAAGGCCATATAAATAGACCAGTTTCCCATTCCCACACAATGTGGGAAGTCAACACCCCCTTGCACATTTAGGAATGTACATATGAAGCATGAACAATATAAAATAGAGGCCTGACATCGCGAGTAAACTATGAATTGGGATGGGTACCTCACAATCGTACTGCACAAGTTTAGCTTAAACACAAGAAACAACAATAACAACATACCAAGTGAAATCTCACAAAGTGGAGTCTGGGAGGGTAGAGTGTACACAGACCTTACCCTTACCTTGGGAGGTAGAGAGATTGTTTCCGGTAGACCCTCGGCACAAGAACAAGGAATTCAAAGCTGTATAAAATGCATGGAAAGATACTATAGAAAGCAGGATAAAACTGACTGAACAAAAAGAAGCCGTAACTACCATAAAATAATAGATAATCGAAGTACACAATAGTAACAGAAATTGAAATACAAGGAACTACAAGAATAATACTAGGACTACTATTATGAAAGGACAAATAAGACAACACTCAACTATTTTCTAACCTTCTTCCCTAATCCGTGTCCTCCATAACCTCCTATTTAAAGTCATGTCCTCGGTAAGTTGGACATGCACTATCACTACTAAAAAACTGGTAAAAACCGACTGGGAAAAACCGGCGGATTCTGTCGGTTTTCCGATAATATTTTTAAATCCTTTTTTTTTAAGAAAATCGACAGACTGCGTCGGTTATTTTTTGGGTAAAAATGCGCGAAAAATATAATTATTTTTTATATTGTTTTCTAAAATAAACCGTCCCGTCGGTTTTTAGAGCCAAAAAACAGTATAAATTAAATTAATGTAAGTATTTGAACAAAGAACATGTGTGTTCTAGTGGTAGAGCCTGTTAATGCCAAGGAACATACCCGGGTTTGATTCCAAGTTGCTACATTTCATTATTTTATTTAAAAAAAAAAACTGTGTTGCGTCGATTTTCGCCTGTTTTTTAGTAGTGTATGTTCTGTGTGATCACCTCTCCCCAATACATCTTCGACCTACCTATGCCACTCCTAAAACCGTCCATAACCAACCTCTCTCACACACCTCCGCATTGGGGCATCCGTGCATCTCCTCTGCACATGCCCGAAGCAACTCAGCCTCGCTTCCCGCATCTTATCCTACACAGAAGCAACTATCAGCTTGTCCCGGATATCTTCATTGCTGATTATATCACTCCTAGTATGCCCACACATCCATCGCAACATCCTCATTTCCGCAACTTTCCTCTTCTGAACATGAGAATTTTTGACTGACCATCACCCCAGCCCATACAACATAGTTGGTCTAACCACCACTTTGTAGAAACATTTTTTCCATCCTTACATTGTGGAGGTGAAATTATAGATAATAGTCGATTTTAAGAGTGTCTAATTTTTATGAAATAATTCAGCTTGTCACCAAAAAATAAAAAGCTTCGTTATTTCGTTAAGAAACTTCATCATTTTATTACCGTTCCAATAGTATGTTAAATGTTTAAAATAAATGACCACTGATTAGTATAATTACTTTTGAATCTACTCATCATAATTGTGATGAATTGGATGATTTAGTGTAAAAGCAATGTTATTAAACAACTTTAAGCTGTCATTATTTATTATTTGGATGACTAATGGGACTTGATAATTAACCTAGTTTAGGCCCTAGTGCATCATGCAAGTACATAATTAAACTTTCTAAGGTGCAAGAAGGTACTCAAGAAAAAAAGTCCTGTACAAGGAATCATTGCCATAATAACAACAAAGCAAGCTATTCAAAAGGGTGAAGAAACTCCCCTGCAATTATTAGTTATACTAGACAGAAATGGCCCGCCAGCACGGGCCTAATCATGTGAAAGTTGGAGATTAATATACTTTTTTGTCAGAACAGTAAGGTCTATTAGTCTCGGATGAAGTCTATGCACAATCAATTAATGTATATATTTATTGATAGACTAAATTCTAATAACCTTTCATTAGAGCAGGTTGTTTTAGCTAGTATATGTTAGACAACATTACATGTTAGCTAGTTGGTAGATATTATTCAGACACATTTGGGATCAAAGTATTCATTCATGGATTGTATGGTTGGCAAGTTTTACATTGTTTACATTCAAGGTTGCGTTATTTACATCACAAAGAGGAAAACTATTACAGCCTATACTATTTACATATGGGATACAGTGGTGCATTTTTCCGTCTTGGTAGTCTTCTTTGTAGCCTTCTTGTTAGCAGTTATTTGACAAAAAAAATACCTGCACGATTAAGAAGTAATGAGAAATTGTTAGTACTTATATCTCAAATAAAGAAGAGAAGAAAGATAGTAGACCTAAAAAAAAAAAAAGGAAGAGGTTAATATTAATACTATGTTTTTTCATGTAAATGAGAGCCATGTATCGGTTAACAAGATTAAAGATGACAAAGCTAGTAGAAAGATAAATCTGGTGTAGCAGTACAAATAAGCAAACATCAGTGAAGATAAAAGTTCAGTTCTTCAAAATATAAACAGCACTCAGAATCAGCACCTAAAGATAAAAGTCCAGTACTTAAAAATAACTCCTCAAAATCCTTTTCAGTAGTCTCAAACTCTATGTCCTAACTTGAAATTTACCATTCAAAAGAGGCAGTGACATCTATAAGAAGACTACATGCTGACATCGATTCAACTTCTACCGGATAGGAAAAGAAGACACAAATTTCAATCAGTCTGAAAGAGAAGTGGAAATGAAATCTCATTCTGAACAGAGTTGAAGTCAAACTTGAAGAGAGAGTTGGAGTTTCGAAAATAATATTTTTAAAACAAGGACAAAAAGAGTACATACTGGCCATTGATTCAATTTTTATCAGATATTTAAAGCTGAGAGAGAGAGAGAGAGAGAGAGAATTCACTCATCCATAAGTGAAGTTAAATCTCATACTAAACTTAGTTGAAGCCATGCTCGAATAGAGAGTTATATTTGTCAACTAATAATTCTCACAGAGAGGTATTTCTTTTTTTATGACATGGGAACTCGCAATCGCTACTCTTCGGTGCGCACAAGGTAAACCTAGTTCTTGTGCAATAGCTCGCAAATCACACAGGAGAGATAAACCGCACTAGGCAAGTCCCGTGCGACGAGCTCGATTCACAAGGCAAATCCCCTGATGTCGTAGGCAAGAGGTTTCGAACCTGACACCTTCAATATGAAAGCCCTATACTCAACCAACTGAGCCACCCCTACAGGTACAGAGAGGTATTTCTACTCCCATATAATATCATAACAATGTGGCAGAGTTGAACTGGTTTGCAAATCAAAAAAAAAAAAATTGTTCTCTACGCATGCTTGTCATGTAGCAGTCTATGTTACCACATCTTTACTTATAATTTCACTAAAAGAGCCAATGAAGACCTAAAATTCTTGGTTGTTGAGTAGATAATGAGGAGAGTTTGGTGTCAGTGGGCAAATGAACAAGAGACGTTCTTTGCAAATAGCGAACTTTAACATATAGCTTGCGCTAACTGGAGTTGCTGTTTTTCCCCTTTGGCAAGGCTGGGTTTTTCACAATGTCTTTTAGTATCATGCTTCAAAGACGAAAGACAAAACAAAGACGTCTGTTACCTTCTCAAAAAAAAAAAAAAAAAAAGGACGAAAGCTGATGAGATCCAGGGCATGTGTCACAGCAAAACAAAATCAGTCCCCTCAAAAGGCTTTCGTAGCAAAGGAAATTAAGCAACTACCCAAATCAATCTCACACATTCAATTGAAAGGGAGTCTTGGCTAAATAAATGAATAAAAAATAAAGACGTTCATTGTAATTAAAGCTAATTGTCAGCTTGGTAAGGAGCAGATATGACCTGTTAAAAACTCGAGATACATCACGCTGCCTGCGTATTATATTTAAACATTTAATATAATCTCTATGAAGGCTGAAATTAGAATGCAGAGTCACAACTCGAGAAAATGAAGAAGTTTCGACGTCGTTCTTTGGGCATAAAGGTTACTTGAGCAAAGGAGCTCTAATTTGTGCTTCGATTGAAGATCCGTATCGTGATTTCAGAACCATAGCAACAAGAATCGTCGAATTTTGAAGTTGTATGAGAGAGTTATGCCCATTTTAGTGTCGGAGAAAATTGTTGTGTCTGGCGTGTCACAAAAGCGAAAAAAGGGCCGTAGAAGCGAAGCTGCGAAAGCAGAAGCGGAAATGACACGTGGCAGCCCGCGAAAGCGGAAACCGGCTGAGTCAAAATTCCAGACTTTGTCCATTTGGTATTTTCAACATATTTGGAATTATAGAGCTTAGTTTGAGGTGATTTTCACGGTGTTCTTCTTGTTTCATAATGGGGTAAGTATCTAACCTTTAGTTTTGTGTTTCCCTATGATTACTTTCATTGGTTATCGATTTTATCTAAGTTTGGGTTGTAGAAATTGGGGTTTTGAGCTCCAAAGGGGAGAAATGGTAAATCCTTCAGTTAAGTATCGATTCGTGGATGAAATGGGATGATTTTTGTTATTTAGGACCTATGGGATATGGGTAACCTGTTGCAGCTTGGGGTTACCTTTTTGGGTTCCGAATTAAAATATAGCCAATGGGTATCATTGGACTTGTAGAGTATAATTTGACTAGATTGAACTCATTTGGTGAATTTGGATGCGATAGAGCTTCTGGAAGTCTTAATTATCGTTCGGATCGAGAAGGAGATTGTTTGGAGACGTTGAGGAAGGGCAAGTCTGTTCGTGAGCTTTGGGCTTCAAATCTAAGGCGAGTTGAGACTTAATAGACTCTTTATAAAGTGTTTGTGTTTGGTTCACTTAATTAAGGGGAGTAATGAGGAATAGGATGTCTTACTCGTGAGGTAATGAAGACTTGTGCGGGTACCGGTGTCATGATATGGGTAAATTAACAAAAAGAAATAATTGTTGTGTAGTTGAGAATACCAAAGCATATGGGCATTAGCTGGTAGTTGCTAGATCTACTTGATTGTTTCGCTGAAATGGGCTTATGATAGCCAAACTTGATAAATTTTTGTGTTATTGATTGACTGTGCAATATTCATCACTCCAATTCTCGTCTAAATTATGAAAATGAGCTATTTTTAGTATTTACTTAGTATTGAGTTGTAACATGTTGTATGCATATTCATTTCATACTGCATATGATATCATTGGCATATTTATTTGATGAATCATATGGGATGGTCGGGGGTGGCCCAATTGGATATGATATTGGATGGAGTATGTCACCACCCAATCGGAGGGTCATGACGGGTACCCGAAGCTAACCTATCGAGCACCTCTTAGCATACTTATCATAATCATATCTAGGTAGACCACAAAAGAAAGCTCATGAATATCATAATATGTAAGGACATGAGTCCACAAGATAAAAGCACATCTATATACACATCTTCAACTATGCCCATATGTACAAGCCGACAAGGCTGCCAAAAATAATATACAAAATATGAACCGGTGAGGTTACAGAACATCTAACTATGTACATCTGTCTACGAGCCTCTATATGGAGTGCATGAAATCATAAGGACGGGACAGAACCCCGCCAAGCCCATATATACACAAAAGAATAGTACCAGCTGAATTGTAGCTCCAGAACTAATGGAGCATTCCTGTACAATCGCTGATGAAGCAGCCTAGGGGTCTGGTCCGTCTCCCTGCGGGCATGAATGCAGCGTCCACGAATAAAAAAAACGTCAGTACAAATAATGTACTGAGTATGTAAGACATGAATAACAACGTAATGAAAATATGGAAGAAACATGAGACAGGAGAGATAACCTGTATATCTGATTGCCTCTTAAGGCGGATATCATGCATGCTTAGCCTCTTTAAAAAAACATTTTTCTTACATACATATATAATATAAGTGTTATTACTGCGGAACGTGCAGCCCGATCCATATATCATATCATCTCCCGTCCGGGGCATCCCGCGTCGGGGGTAACATCATAATCTGCCCACTGCAGTGGTGTGCACATCTACGTGCCTGCCCGACTGACTATAGCGCGGCGCAGTGTGAAAAAATACATGCATATATATATATATATACATACATAAAGCATGCATGAGAGCCTCAATAAATCGTTACAACTCTATCGGAGTGACGTAAGGTCGGTAAACCTCCGATTTCTATTATTGAATCATCATCATTGTTATATCTCACCTTGAAAGAACAACTACCATAAGATGAGATCAACAACAATGAATAAAACCAATAATCATGGAACAAGCTTAATAGTATCATGAGAACATCAAGAACTATAAGCTTTGGTATCTCTAGAAATAGAATCATCATCATGGAGAACATTTATTAACAATATCATAAGAGCATTGAGAATCATCAGCTTCTAGCATTTCTCAGAATAGGGATATTATGGATGTCGTGTGTAGGTTCACAACAAAGGAATCATGCCTTAAGAAAGAAACGGTTAGCCTTAACATACCTTTACGTCTCCTTAACTACTTAACGTTCTCCTCCCAAGCTCGAAAATCTACATTCAAGAGGATGGATTCATACTAAGGTTAAGTCTTGAAAACACTCTTAAGTTCAAACTAGAGTAACTAATAAACTAGCAGAATTTGGGCAGCACTTCCCCTATTTTGTCTACTTCCACCAATTTCCAAAACAACTCCCAGTTAACCATAACAGCATCCATAATACCATAATCAGAGAATTATATTCAATTTAATCTCAAATTAATCCAAAATCTTTTTTCCAATTCATCTCATAATCATCATCTTCAATTCAATACTTTGTGACTTCTCCACTTTGATTCTTTTCCTTTCCAAGAGTTACTAAACCTTTAAACCAACTCAATCATATAAATAAGATGGAGAACATAACTTATAATAGAAGAACTTCACCTCACTCAACTTCTCCCAAGCTCAAGTTCATCACAACATTGAAGAGAAGCAAGAACAATCATCTTCCATGGATTATCTTAAGGTTTTGATGTTTGATCTTCTCTTTTAACGATATCAGAATATGCCAGCTGATCAGGTGGTACTGCATATATAGCGCCTGGCGCTTCTTCCCATATCCCATGTATTCATATACATTTCTTCCCATATCCCATGTATTCATACACATATATCCATGTACATCATATAATAGCATGAGAGCTCAATTAAAAGTTATAAGTCTATCGGAGTGACGTAAGGTCGGTAACCTCCGATCATATTATGAAATAATCATAATCGTCATGTCTCACCTTGAAGGGGCTAATGACGTAAGGTGAGACTAACAACAATGAATAGTCATCATGGAGAACGTAGAGTAATATCATAAATCTTATAAAAGCATCGATTAATGAACACTGGAGCCTTTAGAAGTAGAATCATCATCATTATCATAAAACACGTCTCATCTCCATCTCATAAGGAACTCGTAACAATCTTGAACTTTCGACTATTGGAATGTAAGAAGGTCATGGAATGCATGGAAGGTGGAATATAAGAATCATGCCTTTAAGAAAGAAAGGGGCTAGCCTTACATACCTTTATTTCTCCTTAACTCTATCGACTAACACTTCCTTCCAAGCTCGCGATTCTACATCCAAGAGAATTGTACTGCATTAGATTATTAAGAGCATACTTAGGCCTAAACTAAATGACTAAGAGCTAATGAAAATTGGGCAACACCTCCTTTATTTCTACAACTCTTCCCATACAATAAACAACTCCCAAACATCAATGACACACCCATAGGAGCATAATCAATAATCTTCACCAAGTTAAGCATTATCCAAGTCACAAAAATCCCTTTCAAGGTCATCCACAACCATAAATACAGCACAACGTCATACTCATTCATATGTAATACTTCTTCAACATTCTTAATGTCATTCATAACAAGATTATACTCATAGCATATCAAGAACTATGATTCATGTCAAGTTCTATTCAAGAATACCACTATTTCTACATTCAGGCTTCATATTCTATTTTCTTTCTTAATCCAAGTCATTCAACCCCTCAATACTCTTAATAACGTGTAATGAACATGAAACTCACCTTTGATGATGTAGGAATGGACTTTGGATGAAAATACTTCACTTGGAGAAAACCCCAATTTCAATACCAAAGAGGTTCTTGGTTTCCACAAACCCTAGAGAGCATCCTTGCACTTGTTTCTACTAATTTTTGGTATTTAATCTTTGATTTACTTTGGATTCATTCTAGGGAAGTGTATGGAATTTTCTAGGGTCTTCAAGGCTTGTAAAGAGGATGAAATCTAAAAAATAAGGGCAGGGATCATTTATTTATAACTGGAACTGGAAAGTTCCAGTGAAATGGTTCGACGACCCATTGTCGTGGCGACGGTCCATCGACTTGCTTCGTGGACTTACGCCTGTAAATTCTTGATTGGAGAAACTTGTTGATAGTTGGGTCGACGGTCTCGTCGACGTGTCGACGGTCCGTCGACTTGACCCGTCGAATTGCGCCTGCAGATCTCCGTCTGCAGGAACATGTTGACGGTGCACAGTGACGGTCCGTCGACATGTCGATGGTCCTTCAACAGTGATTGGTGTCTTTATAATTTCCTGATTCAGTTCAGATTTTGTCAATTCAATCCGTTCAGCTTCTAACTCCATAATTTGCCCAGAATACCTACCGATACCTTTGCACATGTAGTACAACACTTTATGTCCCCAAACTCGGGCACGGATCTCCATTCTCAAAACATACTCGACTAGGAAATCATTAGTTCTACTGTGACGAAGACGAGGGGCGTAACATTCTCCCCCTCATAAGAACATTCGTCCTTGAATGTTAAGTTCTCGGGGAATTCTACAGAAATTTTGCCAAAGTTTTCCTTGTAATATGACACTATCCTCCTATCACAACAGCCTAAAATAACATCGCCTCACAGGGCTACAATAACAATGGCAAACAAACATGGCCTCACACGACCAAAAGCATTAAAAAGAAAGCATTACATACCTTATGATGATGGCATCTCATATTGAATCTCTTTCGGGGGTGGAAACAATTGCGGATATTTGGACTTCATGTCTTCTTCCACTTCCTAAGTCATTTCCTCTCGGTTATTGTTTCTTCACAAGACCTTAACCGAGGCTACCTCTTTATTTCTATGTTTCCGTACTTGCCTATCTAGTATGGCAGTGGGTACCTCTTCATAGGCCAACTTCTCTTTAAATTGAACAATATTCACTGGCACGATTCTAGCTGGATCTCCAACACATTTGCAGAGCATTGACACATGAAAAACTGGGTGGACTGATTCAAATTCTGGGGGTAAATCTAGCTCATAAGCCACTTGGCCCACCTTGCGTACAATCTTATAAGCTCCAATATACCGTGGACTGAGCTTTCCATTTTTTGCCGAATCTCATTACACCTTTCATCAGCGACACTTTTAGGTATATCCAATCGTTGATTTGAAATTCCAGGTTTCGTCAGCGATTGTCTGCATAAGATTTTTGGCGACTTTGGGCTGTCAACAATCGGTCTCTGATAAGCTTGATCTGTTCCACCGCTTGCTGAATCAATTCTGGACCTATCAGTTGTGTCTCCCCGACTTCAAACCATTCAATTGGCGACCTGCATCTCCTTCCATACAGAGCTTTATACGGAGCCATCTAGATACTGGAGTGATAACTATTATTATAGGAAAATTCGATAAGAGGCAAATGTTCATCCCAATTTCCTCCAAAGTCTAATAAACATACCCGTAACATGTCTTCCAAGGTCTGAATAGTGCGTTCGGCTTGCCCATCAGTTTGTGGATGAAATGCTGTGCTGAGTATCGCTTGAGTTCCCAAACCTTCTTGGAAAGACTTCCAGAATTTAGCAGTAAATTATGCTCCCCTATCTGTGATAATAGATACTAGGACACCATGAAGTCGCACTATCTCCTTAAGATATAACCTTGCATAATCTTCTGCTGAATTTGTGGTTCTGACTAGAAGAAAATAAGCTGATTTCGTGAGTCTGTCAACAATCACCCATATGGAGTCATAATTGCACCGGGAACAAGGTAAACCTGCAATAAAATCCATGTTGATCACTTCTCATTTCCAGGTTGGAATTTCCATGGGTTGTAACAATCCTCCTAGCTTTTGATGCTCAATTTTCACTTGTTGGCAATTTGGGCATTGAGCTACAAATTCTGCTATATCTTTCTTCATTCCATCCCCCCAATACATTAACTTAAGATCATGATACATCTTTGTCTCTCCTGGGTGAATAGAATAACTGGAGTAATGAGCTTCTTCCAGAATCTGACGATGTAGTCTTGCCACATCTGGCACGCACAGCCTGCCTCGACGCCTAAGAACTCCATCTGTAGAAACCTCAAATGGTGACTTCTCTTTTTCAGGAAATGTATCTCTATAGTGACTCAACTGAGGATCTTCATATTGGCGCTCTCTCACCTCCATATCTAAGGATGAAACAATTGGGTTATGAACAACAGCTCCTGTATTGCCTGAATCAATTAATCGAACTCCCAGGCTCGCTAGCTGATGGAGCTCGCGGACTAATTCTATCTTTTGCGCCTGAACTTCACATAGGCTGCCCATAGATTTGCGGCTAAGAGCATCAACCACCACATTTGCTTTTCCCGGATGATAAAGTATACTCACATCATAATCTTTCAATAGCTCTAATCATCGCCTCTGCCGAAGATTCAACTCCTTCTGTTTGAAGATATACTGGAGACTCTTATAGTCTGTATAAACATCAACATGTACACCATACAAATAATATCTCCATATCTTCAGTGCATGAATAACTGCTACTAATTCAAGATCATGAATCGGGTAATTTTTCTCATGTTTCCTTAACTGCCTGAAGCATAGGCTATGACCTATCTGTGCTGCATCAATACGCAACCCAATCCGACACCGGAGGCATCACAATAAACAACATAACCTTCTGATCCTTCTGAAAGTGTCAGGACTGGGTTGAAGTGAATCTGTCTTTCAATTATTTGAAGCTACGCTCACAAGCATCGGTCCACTGAAAGTTTGCTGACTTCTGCGTTAGCTTCGTCAACGGTGCAGAAATGGAAGAAAATCCTTCCATGAACCTTCTATAATAACCTGCTAGACCTAGAAAACTACGGACCTCCGTAGGTGTTGTAGGCCTTGGCCACGTCTTCACAGCTTCAATCTTCTGAGTATAACCCGAATGCCATCAGCTGAGAAAATATGACCCAGAAAATTCACAGAATTCAGGCAAAACTCACATTTTGAAAATTTGGCATATAATTCATGAGCCCGAAGAATCCCAAGGACAGTACGCAAATGATCTGCATGCTCTGCTTCTGATCGAGAATACCCCAAAATGTCATCGATAAACACGATCACAAATAGATCTAGGAAGGGCCTGAACACATTATTCATCAAGTCCATAAACACTGCTGAGGTGTTAGTCAAGCCAAACGACATTACCCAAAATTCATAATGCCCATATTGGGTTCTGAAAGCCGTCTTCGGAATGTCTTTTTCTCTAACCCTCACTTGGTGATACCCTAATCTCAGATCTAGTTTAGAAAAATACCTGGCACCCTGCAATTGGTCAAACAAATCATCAATTCTTGGGAGAGGATATTTATTCTTTATCGTCACCTTGTTCAATTGCCTATAGTCGATGCACATTCGCAGAGATCCATCTTTCTTTCTTACAAAAAAGACAGGTGCTCCCTATGGCGATGAACTGAGTCTAATAAATCCCTTCTCGAGCAAATCTTTCAGTTGTTCCTTTAGCTCTTTCAATTCCACAGGAGCCATTCTATAAGGAGGAATAGATATAGGTTCGGTGTCCGGCAGCACATCAATAGTAAAATCAATCTCCCGCTCCGGTGGAAGACCTGGAAGTCCATCCGAAAATACGTTTGGAAACTCATTTACTATCGGGATAGAATGAATAGTTGGCGGCTTTGCTTCGGTGTCATGAACTCGAACTAAATGATAAATATAGCCTTTGGCGATCATCTTCCTTGCTTTGAGATAGGAAATAAATCTGCCTCTTGGAGATGTTGTACTCCCTTTCCATTCTAGGATTAGCTCTCTCGGGAATTGGAATCGAACTATTTTTGTCCTACAATCAACATTAGCATAACAAAAAGCAAACCAATCCATGCCCATAATAACATCAAAATGTAGCATTTCTAGCTCAATTAAATCAGCCATGGTAGGTCGACCACACACCACAATCGTACAATTTTTATATACTTGCCTAGCTATTACTGGATCGCCAACAGGAGTCGACACTTCAAAAGGCTTAATTAGCTCGGGTTTCACCCCAATACGACCGACAACATAAGAAGTGATGTACGACAGGGTAGAACCCCGATCAATCAATGCATAAACATCATGGAAAAATACAGTCAATATACCTGTAACAACATCAGGGGAGGACTCAAGATCCTGTCATCTGGCCAAGGCATAAATACGGGGTTGAGGGCCACTCGAACTGGATGCTCCCCTTCTGCCCCTTCCGCGGCTTGCTGAAGTCTGAAGAGTCTGCCCTATAGGGCGCACGGACGAAGAAGAACGAATCGCTGATCCCGTGGGCTGGCCTTGTCTTGGTCAGTTCTCAAGGGACAAGCACGCATCATATGGCCAACCCGACCGCAGGTATAACAAGCACCTTAACCCAAGCGGCACTGTCCGGAATGTGGTCTGCCACACTGAGTACAACGTGGTAAGGGTAGTCTCATCTGGCTGGGATCACCTCGATACTGAGAACTTGGAACTCTCGAACTCTGCCCTGGACCAGAATAAATAGGGCGATCAAATCTCCTGCCCATAAATCGAGGAGGTGCAGTAGTCGCTGACTGGCCCGAATATCTGGAGAATGGCTGCCTCTGACTCCCTCTATACTCACTACTTTTACCGGCGGATCTGGCTCTCTTACTATGCTCTCTATCAATATCACGCTCACCTCGGTGCCGCTGCCGTTGCTCCTCTAGGTTCTGGGCATGAGCCGAAATATGGGAAATATCCATCCCTTCCTGAAGTGAGGCTGTGAAACAATCTTTGAATAGATGTGGCCCTAAGCGACTCACAAATCGATGTATTCTATCTCCCATATCGGCTACCATAGTTGTAGAATATCTAGCCTATGAGTTAAAACGGAGGCTATACTCGCGAGCACTTATATTTTCTTGCTTAAGATTTAGG
This sequence comes from Lycium barbarum, assembly GCF_019175385.1. NCBI lineage: Eukaryota > Viridiplantae > Streptophyta > Magnoliopsida > Solanales > Solanaceae > Lycium > Lycium barbarum. The sequence continues at coordinate 25,859,780 of NC_083342.1, read as the reverse complement.
AATCTGTCGGCTCGGGCCCGACGAACCTCGGGCAGCAAATAATGACCGATGAAAGCATTTACAAACTTTTGCCAAATCGGGGAAGGTGCATTTTCCCCTCTTGAAGAAATCCAATTATTATACCAAAGAACCACTACATCACGGAGCCTATAAGATGCTAACTCCACGGGCTGCATATCGGAAGCATGGATAATCCTCAGCTTCCTCAACATCTCATCCACAAAACCTTGCGGGTCCTCATCCGGCTTTGACCCGAAAAATTCTGGCGGGTTCAAACTCATAAAATCATGAGCTCTGCACTAGTGGCTCTATCACCCGGACCTGCACTCTGCCGCTGAGCCTTGGCGATAACTAGCTGTGTCAACAATTGAATAGCCTCGGTCATCTGCTAACCCGAAACACCCGGTGGAGGAACTGAAGGCACTGGAACTGGAGCTAGAGCCCCTTCATGCTTCTCCGAAACAGGCGGAGTATGAGAGGTATAAGATGGAGCCTCATTGTAGGACTCGCCTTCTTCTACATTTACCGATGGCTCCTGTTCAACCCGCCTCCCTGTCGCAGTCTTTCCCTTCTGAGCGGCTGTTGCTTTCCTTTTTACCGGCATTGCTGAAATCATAACGCACAATTAGGGAAAAAGGAAATCTTATGTCATAGCTCTACCGCACGATCGATGAAAAAGAAAGACGGTCATTATTCCTAAATGCTCCGCAACCTCTTGTTTATAAGTGTGGCGCACTTCACACCCATAAACAAGACTCTACTGGACACGGCTCGTAGACACACCCTAGGACGGAACTTCTTTGATACCACTTTTTTCATGACCCAACTAGTGGGCCATGACGGGTACCCGGAGCTGACTACCGAGCACCACTCATCATGCTCAACCTAGACATACATAATCGCCAAGGTAATATTTACTATAAACTGATCGTAAATTAACCCCCAAAACATGCATATATACATAAGCCCTCACGGCTACCAAAAATGATATACAAAGTGTACACTGAGAGGCCGCATAACATCTACTACCCACACATATGTATCTATGAGCCTCTAACTGGAGTACTAAACATAAGGACGGGACGGGACAGGACCCCGTCATTCCCGAATATGTACACAAAAGAATATATCAAAAACTACACCTCCGGAGAAGGGAAGTGCTCCTGTGCAAGCTGATCTGGCTCCTAAGAATCTGGGCTATCTCCTTATCTACCTGTGGCATGAACACAACATCCATAAAGAAAGGACATCAGTATGAACAATGAACTGAGTTTGTAAGGCATATACAATAACATGATAAAGAAATACGAGAACATAAGATAGAGGTATGACCTGTACTGATCACCTCTCAAGGCGGAGTCATGCATGCTAACTTATACTATAAACAACATCATATCATATCATATATTGCTGTAGAACGCGCAGCCCGATCCATTTATCCATACATTTATCATATATCTATATATAAATATTGTCGCGGAACGAACGACCCTATCCATTTATCCATATATCCTGCGTCCAGGATGATATCAGAATATGCCAGCTGATCAATTGGTAATGTGTAAATAGCATCTGTCCCTTCTTCCTATATCCCATGTATTCATATACATATATCCATGTACATCATATAATATAAATAGCATGCATGAGAGCTCAATTAAAATTTATAAGTCTATCGGAGTGATGTAAGGTCGGTAACCTCTGATCATATTATGAAATAATCATATTCGTCATGTCTCACCTTGAAGGGACTAATGACGTAAAGTGAGACTAACAATAATGAATAGTCATCAAGGAGAACGTAGAGTAATATCATAAATCTTATAAAAACATCGATTAATGAACCCGGGAGCCTTTAGAAGTAGAATCATCATCATTATCATAAAACACATCTCATCTCCATCTCATAAGGAACTCGTAACAATCTTGAACTTTCGACTATTGGAATGTAAGAAGGTCATGAAATGCATGGAAGGTGGAATATAAGAATCATGCCTTTAAGAAAGAAAGGGGCTAGCCTTACGTACCTTTATGTCTCCTTAAATCTTTCAACTAACACTTTCCTTCCAAGCTCGCGATTCTACATCCAAGAGAATTGTACTACATTAGATTATTAGGAGCATACTTAGGTCTAAACTAAATGACTTAGAGCTAATGCAAATTGGGAAACACATCCTTTATTTCTACAACTCTTCCCATACAATAAACAACTCCCAAACATCAATTTAACACCCGCAAGATCATAATCAATAATCTTCACTAAGTTAAGCATTGTCCAAGTCTCAAAATTCCTTTTCAAGGTCATCCATAACTATAAGTACAACACAACGTCATACTCATTCATATGTAATACTTCTTCATCATTCTTAATGTCATTCATAACAAGATTATACTCATAGCATCTCAAGAACTATGATTCATGTCAAGTTCTATTCAAGAATACCACCATTTCTACATTTAAGCTTCATATTCTATTTTCTTTCTTAATCCAAGTCAGTCAATCCCTCAATACTGTTAATAACTTGTAATGAACATGAAACTTACCTTTGATGATATAGTAATGGACTTTGGATAAAAATACTTCACTTGGAGAAACCCCCAACTTCAATACCAAAGAGGTTCTTGGTTTCCACAAACCCTAGAGAGCATCCTTGCACTTGATTCTACTAATTTTTGGTATTTAATCTTTGATTTGCCTTGGATTCATGCTAGGGAAGTGTATGGAATTTTCTAGAGTCTTCAAGGCTTGTAAAGAGGGTGAAATCTGAAAAATAAGGGCAGGGATCGTTTATTTTATAACTGGAACTGGAAAGTTCCAGTGAAGCGGTTCGACGACCCATCGACGTGGCGACGGTCTGTCGACTTACGTCTGTAAAATCCTGATTGCAGAAACATGTTGACGGCTGGGTCGATGGTTTGTCGACTTGACCCGTCAAATTGCGCTTGCAGATCTCAGTCTACAGGAACATGTTGACGGTGCACAGTGACAGTCTGTCAACATGTCGACGGCCCGTCGACAGTGGCTGGTGTCTGCGAAATTTCTTGATTCAGTTCAGATTTCGTCAATTCGATCCGTTCAACTTCTAACTCCATAATTTTTCCAGAATACCTTCCGATACCTTTGCACACGAAGTAAAACACTTTATGTCCCTAAACTCGGGCACGAGTATCCATTCTCAAGACATACTTGACTAGAAAATCATAGTTCTACTGTGAGGAAGACGAGGGGCGTAACATTGACTGAAAGTTGACTTTTGAAAAAATGGACCTTTTTTGAGAATTCGTCCATTTGGAGAGGTCCAGATGGTCTTGTAGAACTTGTGTGTATATTATGTTCGATTCCTAATGCACTCGAGTGCATTTTGGGCATTGTTTTAAGATGTTGGTTTTGAGGTATCAGGGGTTGACTCGATCAACAAGACCTCTGTTGGGAATTTCGAGGCTACGAGCTCGTTCGTAGCATGTTTGTTGTATGTCTGCATATATGATATATGAACAGATGGCCTCGGGTGATAGTCGAAATTTCGGGTTGAGATTATGAATGTTGGGGGAATTTTGGTGTATGGTGTCCGTTATGGCGGCACCAGTCCCGTGGCAGCGGTACCGCTTTAGTGGTCACCTTGCCGCTATAGCGCCCAACTGTGATTTGGGGTAGGACCGTTGTAGTGGTCAGGGGACCGTCGCTGTGGCACCGCCGAAGCGTTAGAGTGTGCGCGGAAGCGGTGTCGGGCAGTTTGATTCATTAAATGAGTGTTAAAATCCCTAAGTTCCTCATTCCTTACTATTCTGAAAACTAAGTTATTGGGAGCATTTCAAGGCATTTCTTGAGGGAAAATCATTGTGGTAAGTCCATTCACTTTCTTTCCATTCCATGATTACTTTATCACCTTAGGAATCCATTATCATGTTAGTTTCATTAAGACCTTGAGGATTAAAAGAGGGTTCAATGGGTTCTTCATTTTAGGCTATTAAATCTTGATTTGTTGATTGGGTTAGCTTCATTAAGCATGAAATTGATGATTAGAATCTATTATTGCATGATTCCTTCGTAATTAGTGGCTAATTTATGAAATTCGAAGTTAGGGTTCATACCCAAATTTGGGGGTTTTTCCTAGAATCCGAATTTAAGTGATTTGTTAGTTCTCCTAGCTTATAATTGATGGGAATTGATCACCTAGAACATTAATTTCATGTTGAGACCTATAGATTCTTTTTTCCATCTTCTTGTTCATAAACTCCTTTTCATAAATTGGGATTTGGCTCTTGAATAGAAGTAAGGCTTGAATGAGGTTTCTTCTTGATTCTAATTTAATGATTCAGATATGTTTAGACTTCCATTATCGGGGCTCAAAGGAAGGGAAAGACTAAGATTTAATTATTGGAGACTTTGTTGTTCGGCTCTCCAAGTAGCTTATGGTCTACCTTAAGGTGAGACTTCTACTAGCAAAGCGTATGTTTAGATGATATTGTCGGAGAATGCATGTAAGCCTTCGGGTATGAAATTGGGTTGGATATTTTCTTAGGTTGGGCCTTGTTGTATGATTGGGGGCTAGCCACCCCGTTACGTTGTTGACTTATCTTGATCGATTTACTTGTTGGCTCGTTGCCACGTTGAGACATTGGGTATTTGTGATTGGTGATATATCATGGCTATGACATTGCGGTACTCTACTTGATTGATACTGAGGTGAGAATGGTGATTCCATTGTGGCTTATTGTGTAGCCTTACTACTGATATTACTTGTGTGCCATGTGTGGTACTGTTTCAGATTGAATTGGTTATTGATATTACATTGCATCGTATTCTTATGCATTTCCATGATACATTGATATATGCATGGTTATGGTACTGATGGCGATAAGTGAGAGAGTGTAGACTCTGAGGTCTTTGCAGAGAGCATAAAACACAATTAAGTGTATGTTGTCCGAGGTTTCTTCCGGGAACGATTGAGTGTCCGATGCCCGAGGTATTTGCCGGGATCGTGAGAGTATCTGATGCCCGAGGTCTTTGCCAGGATCGTGAAAATGGTACATGGACTTCGCGGGTCCCCTATGGGTCATGATAGCCGAGACGTAGAGTTATTCCGTCCGGGACATGTTGTACAAAGGTGCATATGTATTGCATTCATCATACATACATTATTGTATTGTACCTTGATTTTTTGTGATATGTTGTGATACTATTGTGATATACTGGTTTGAATTGATTATACTGAGACTTGACACGGTTGGGTTTAGATGCTATAACATAGGTGATGACTCGTACTATGGGTACAAATTCGTGTTGACTTGTACTTGTTGGTTTATGTGTTTATCTTGCTTTGTTGTCTTTATATACGTTAGCTAGTCTTACTCGGCCTATGATACCTACCAGTACTTCTTGTTTGTACTGACCTGTACTTGCTGCATTCTTTTATGAATGTAGAGTACCAGGTGGGATCGACTTCTACTCCTCGTGGCTGATCTTCGAGGTTGCTGATTCGAGTCTTTCAGGGTAAGCATGACGACACTCTTTGCCCGAAGACTCCTCCTTTATTTAATGTCTTGCTTTCTATTCTAAGACATGATTTTGAGACTATTGATGTACTATTATTCAGACTTATAGTATTTAATTAGATGCTCTTGTATAACCAGACCAGATAGTAGGGTGTATTTCTTTTACTTTCGTATTTTCTTATATTATTATCGTGAGACTTACGTTATTCTATCTTCTTCCGCTTTATTTATGGTTTTATAATTATTGGGATAAGGGTTCGCTTATCAAGGTGGGAAAGGTAGGTTCCCCCATGACTTAGTTAAATGGGGTCGTGAAAATATTCCACACAATCTATGACAACCTTCTGAGCTAATTTTCAGGAATGTATGTGCAGCTTTGCTCATTCCCAATGCTAGCACAATTTTTCCAGGAATGTGTCTTCCGATTTTACTTGTTTTAAGATCCTAAATTTCATCTCTTAATCTCCGGTGTATACACCACCTGTTCCTGTTGACTATCTTCTTTTATTACTAGGAATGGGTTCCTGAACCTGTTTCATGGCTGCATGAGTATCCACAATCTTGATTACCATCCTTTGTGCTTTTGTGGATGACTACTTTTGTTCCCTTTTTCAGCCGTTCTCTTTCTTATCACCTGTTCATTCTTTGTTGGCTTAACCTTCCTTTGGTGAACTAAGTTCTTCTACTTGTTTCACGCAATGTTCCCCCTTTCTGATTGGCTTTTCTTTTGTTAGCTTTCTTTTTGCAGTATTTTCTTCCTTCTATCTTGAGAGTGAGCAGAATTAACAATGATTTCTCTCTTCATATCTTGAGCAAGCACGATTCATATATCATTTTAGCTTGCTCTTCTGCCCTTCTTACCTGCAACATAATCAGGGGTTAGTTTTGGGCACCCATAAAAGCTTGGGTTCCTTTCCTTCAATCATGGGATGGATCAATTCATTCTTTGTGCAATCAGGCAACACCCATGTACCACCATTGCCAGCATCTATTACACTCTTCTTGATGGTCTTATTTTTCTTCGCAATCTTTAGGTTCTTCGATTCATTGCTCATATTTACTGTACATTTGAGTCTGCAATGCCATATCTTACCACACAGAGTGCATAGTACTTCTCTTGATACTCCAAGCTCGGTCATCCTTTCAAATCCCAATCCAGTAGTAATGTTGTGCATTTGACTCGAGATATTTGAGAGCAGTTAAGAGGCTTGAGTCCACCGATTTGCTCTTTCAAGATCATGATTTTTTTGAAGCAGTCTTGAGTTGATATCTTTGAATTTTTCTTATTCTATGACGAACTTCCTTTTTACTCTTTTTAGCTCTGACTCGACCCCTGGTTGCTCTTCATTCAATTCATACTTTTCTAATCTAAGCGTCAGCTTCAGAACTTCAGATTGAAGACCCAAGATGGATGAACCAAGTTTAGCAACCTGTTCTTTCAACAACTGATTCTCCTTCTGAACTTTGTCTGTGTTAACCTCACTCTTCAATAACTGATCCCTTAAACGTGTAAGCTCACCAAGTGACTCATCTATCCCTGTGCTCATCTTGATGTTTTACTCCATGTCTAACTCTGAAAGGTCATCATCCATGAGTGCAGTGTGATCAACCTCATCTTCGGAGTTATCATCAGAGCCCCAGGCTACTACCATAGCCTTTGTTGTCTCCTTGCTTCTTCTTTCTCCTTTTTCGCCCTTCTTTTCTTCCACTCTATTTCCCAAAGTGGGCAATACTTGTTCATGTGACCCATTTTATCACACTTAAAGCATTCACCAGCATGTCCTCTGTCAAAATTCTTTCATTTTTCAGAGTTTTTCCCCAATTGATTTTCCATTCTGAGGAATGTTTTGAAATTTCTTGTAATTAGGGCTATGTCATCGTCATATTCTTCATCTAAGGCTTTTAGTGATAAAGACCTTCCTGATATTTCCTTTTATACGCTGGCTTTTTCCATATCCATCTTATAGGTCTTTAGATTTCCCACTAACTCGTTTAAGGACATCTCCTTATGTCTTTTGCTTCCTTGATTGTTGTGACTTTCATCTTTAATTCTTTTGGCAAGGTTCACAATAAATTTTCTATTGCATCTTCTGTCGAGATAACCTTTCCAATTGAGGTTACTTCATTGGCAATAGAGATGTACCTGGTAAACATCTCAGCAATCGTCGCTAATGGTTTCATTATGAAATTTTCATAGTCAGTGAAGAGCATTGCTTTTCTGAACTTCCTTAGTTGACTAGTTCCTTCATACGCTATCTTCAATACATCCCAGATCTAATTGGCTGTAGTACACCCTGAGATTCTATTGTATTCGTCAGGTCCAAGACCACAAATTAACGCATTCTTGGCCTTTGTATTCTTTTCAAGAATTTATTGTCACTTTTTATGTACTCAACCTTTTCTTTTCTTACTGTAGTCTTATCTTCAGCCTTCTTCGTGGGATAATTAGGTCCTTCGATCACCCTGTCCCATAACTCATAATATTTTATTTGCCGGCGATCTTCCATTCGCGCCTTCCATCGTTGATAGTATTGTCCACTGAATAATTGTGGCCTTCTGGTGGACTGACCCTCTGAGTGTCCTGTAGGAGGTACAGGATTCACCATGATCTTCTCCAACGTGTTAACCCTTTTAGGAGAACCTGCTCTGATACCACTTGTTAGTTTTATATGACCTAGGTGTCTTTCCCCAAGTATATTTACTTCTCTCCTATGGAGAGAACATGTTACCTAACTTGTTCTATAAACGTGTTTGCGGAATTAAAACAAACAAGAAGGTGAAGGACATAATATTTTTACGTGGAAATCACCCGGCTCATAAGGGTGATAAAAATCATGACCTACAGGATTTACCTCAAACTCCACTACAACTGTGAACTAACTGCAAATTAAGTTACAAACGCTGCAACCTCATTCCTACCTCAGCCTTACTACCCGAACACTGACTAGCAAGCTATCTTCAAGTAGTAAACACCTACTTAAAGTTACAATGTTTGGTATTTACTTTTGTGCTTCTTAATAATCTGATAATGATACAACTCGATAGAATAAACCTAATACAAGATTCTAGACTTAAGAATTGGAAAACATTATTCAGTAGAACAACTCCTTTAATCCGTCTTCTTACACTAGGGACGTAACCCCGGATTCTTGAATATTCTGGATAAATCTTCTCCTCGCTCAATATTCTAAATTCTCTCTTTGTGAGTGCGGAAACTTGTTCTTGGTAAGACCTGGGTATTTATGACAATTGAAGCTCCACAGGTCGGTGCCAAAACCTTTCCTTGTTGAATCATATCACGCAATAAGGTTTTGTGTTGTACTTGGATTCTTGCCTTATTGAGTCGACTTCTTTTCCTTGTAGAAGACTTACTAATCTCGGTAAATATGGCAAGAAATCTTTCATATTTGACCCGCACGTCTTTACCATATTTCTTCTACAAATCTTTATTACTGTAGGATTTTTTTGGAACATGTTCACGAACCTATTTCATCTATTTGTATGTATGCAACTGGTCAATTCTTCTCTGATCACTTTAAGATACCTTTCATACAATGTCTTTATTGCTGGTCATTCATCCACTACACCTGATGACTCCTTGATATAGAACATGTCTGCATACTTGTTCTATTTCTTCATTGAACTGCTTCTTTCACTGAGTGATCTTATCTCTCTTTGCTGCTGCTGCTTTGTTTAGGGTCTATTCATAGATTCATTCATGCTATACATTGAACAACTCTGTGGAAGGGTAGCCTCATTCTCTCTCCTTTTGGACTGTGCTTATCTGTATCTCATCGAACATGTTTGTCAACCAAATTCATGTGCATTTCTTGCAACTGTCTGTTCATAATAGATAAGGTCATTGAACTAGTTCCATGTGCATTACATACTTTCTCAACTTCTTCTGCATTCAACTAGATGTCTAGCTTTGTTAAATCATTCATGTACATTCCCTACCAGATTCCTGATGGTAGGGAACACACCTTCGTCGCCATTACTTATAAATACTTAGTTATCAGCCTGTTTGGATTTCCACTCCCCATTCTTATATAATAATCTACAACAAAACTCATTTGTCGACTTTCCCTGAATCCCCCAATAGGCCTTGCTCCTACTAAACCTCGAATGTAACCCATTTTAATCCTTCGGACTGCTAATCGTCTTTCTCGCAATTATTCTTCATGCCATGCCAAGTCCATAACTCCTCTAAAACAACGCATCCCACTTATTGTCTATTTTCGATATTTTCTTTCCACGCTTCTTCCTGTTAGGTGTACCTAACTAAATGACCTGGTTTTGAAAAATTCTGGAAGAGTCTCCTTTACAATTCTTATTATCCAAAACCTGCATGCAGCAATTACCAGCAATGCCTCACAGGGCATATATATATACGACGTACCCCAGCCACCCAGGGCTCCCAATTTCAGGTAAAAGAACAAAAATATCAAAACTTACCCCTGTGACTTTCCATATCATCACTCACCTTCTCCCGTCGATACTGTGCTTCTGCTGAGATCAAAGGTTAGTGCAAGGAATCTCATTTCCTATGACTTGGCTCTATCGCACGATCTAAGACAGAAAGAAGGTCAACGATTCCTAGATGCCCTGCAGCCTCCTGTTTATAAGTGTGGCCGGCTTCACACCCATAAACAGGACTCTACCGGACACGACTTTGCAGACAACCCCTAGGACGAACTGCTCTGATACCAATTTGTCACACCCTAATCTTGATAGGGCATGATGGGCACCCGACCCCATACTCAGAGCCGAGTGAGCCCCTTTAGCTCTCGTTATGTTCATAACCTCACTGGACTCTTAAGTTACGAAGTGAAATGCATAATGCAAACTTGTCAAAACCATTCTTTTCGTCGTTTTCAAATCAAGTAAAATCTGTGATCATATGGAATTTGTAACATAATGCATAATGGTACGTCGGCTTGCAAAGCCGCTTACAAGACTGACATGCTATATACGTGACTCTGTCTGCAAAGTCTCTAACATCAATCAAGATACCATAACATGGATACTCTGACTCGGCAACACTCCGAAAAGAAATGGAGCTCATCAATCCAGCTGGAACATCTTCTAGCTATATCCTCTACTCATCTGTATACACCTGCGTGGCATGAAACGTAGCCCCCAAAAAAGGGGGTCAGTACGGAATATGTACTGAGCATGTAAAGCATGAAGTACAGTAAACAGAGCCATAATCGGAACAAGAAATATAAAAAGTAAGTACACTATCCAGAATACCAAAATGCTTACTTTTAAAACACAAATCATGCATGTCAATGTCATATGTCATATCCGGCCCCTTATGGGACTCGGTGAACAAAAAATGGTTGCCACCCCGTCGTTGGCGCCATAACACATCATACTCCAGAATAGGGAATAACTCCGTAACCCATCATAACGCCATAACACATCATAACGCCGTAACACATCATACTCCAGAGTGTATATACATATAATGTGTCCCGGCCCTCTATCGAGGGACTCGGTGAACAATGCAGTGGAGTACGCACGAGAACGTGTCCTGGCCCGGGACTCAGTGAAAGATATATTGAGGCATGCACGAGCAGAGTAGTGAGAAACCATATGCACATAAATCAATTTTAGGACTCAATAGGTAAGTACACTAATCGACACTGGAAGGATCATAAGCACGTCTCGAGTCAATCTGAGTTTGCACAAGAAAGTTATGGACATTATTCTTTACAGAAACCTCTACGAAAATTTCAAAGCAATCCGAGGCCGCCTATGAAAGTTAGGGACATTAATCCTTATAGAACTCTTTTAGGAACAGGAACTCTTTATGCTTGACTCGTTATTCAATCATACAATAAGCTCGACTATACTAAGTATGCTCATGTCAAGAAGTGAATAAGAATCATAAACAAGCTCGGAATTCAAGAATAGAGTTACCCCAAGGTGCCTGTCATACCTTATTTAGCTCTAGGACATGCCAAAAGAAAGAAAGGGTAAGTCTTACATACCTTGCCCGCTTCCTAGGCAAATCTGAATTTAAGTCTCGGTTTTCCCAAGATCTACAACAACGTCAGAAGATAGCAAACATTAGTTATAGATATTTAGGAATCCGATTCCAAGCTAGCAATCCACTAACAGAAATTTGGGCAGCATTTCCCCTGTAAATTCAACCAACCCCGAGAATCAACTCGGCCAAATCATCAACAACAATACCAACAACCACATTAACAACTTCAACAATTGATTCAAAATGCATTCCAACGTTAGCAACCCTTTCTACATAATTCGACGACATTTCATTTACATCCAATTTAACCACAACAACCCAACTTACAATCTTCCAAACTCAATAAGTACAACAACGACACATTCCTCGCTTCCAAGTTCATGAATTACACCAACAACCACACGTTAACAACATCATTCATACAAATATAAGAAACCATGCTAGCATCACATTAACTTCTACAACAATACACAACGATTACAACTTCATTTCAAGCCATCAAACCTTCATTTTCATCATGGAATCCACAACAACAACAACCATAAATACTAAATAAAATCAATTCATCACATCTTACCAACATAGCCCCTATTCGGCCACAACCAACACACACATATTTCATGAATCTCATCTATTTATACATACTACAACACTCACAAACCATCCCTAACACATAGAAAAGGAGATTAATTCTTACCGTTATCCTTTAACTTCTCAACTTGGCTAGGGCTTGCAAATTGCACAAATGAATGCTTTGCTTGCCCCAAAAACTACTCCACGTTAATAAGGGCCTTCCAATTGGTTGAAATGCTAGAAGAAAATTATTTTTCTTGATCAGCTCCAAGGTATCAAATTTTTCTAGCCATGGCCGAATACTACTATATTTTTTCTTGAAGTTTCTTGAATTGCAAAGATGAAGAATATGTCTTGCTTTTGTCATCTCTATCTATATATATACTTGCTCCTACAAATATGAAGTGGACACATGCCCCCACTCATGGCTTGAGTTAATTGGCCAAGCTATGGGTGGGTCCCACTTTAGCCACACGGCCATGGTGGCTATTGTCATGAACCTTCTTGAATTTTTTCCCTTTTTACCCCTAGCCTTTCTCAATATTTCCATACCATTAATAAACAACTTGTGTATTAAAATAAAATCGAAAGGAAAATAATAGCCTTGCCCTTAACTTATCGCGACTATCTTGAAATATCCGAATGTACAAAATGCGGGATATAACATTCAGTTAAGGAAATGGAAAAGTTTGACCAAGCCAACATCGGAAGTTAACAGAGTCGAATCGGAGTTTTGTCGGTTCCATGAGGGCTCAAACGTGATTTATGACTTAGACGAGTAGTTGGGACAGATCCCGAGGATGATACGCCCAAATTACACCTTTAAAATAGGTATAAAGTGGTCATTGTTCAAATATAGAGAACAACGAGGTTTGGAGCGAATCCCACAGAGAATACAATGAAGAAACGCTCATCTATTACTCTATATTTCTATGGGAAGGGGTATAAATATTATTTGGTTTGTGATTCGTAACACTAATTTCTTAGAGAAATTAATTGTTGATTGTTGTAAATAATTGATAAAAGGACTAGGGTTGTGGTCCCTAATGGAAAGTAATGCCATTAGGTATCGTCTTAACTCACATATATGCCTAGATGTAAGAAACAATGGGTTGCTTTGAGTTCACCAAAAGTTTTCCAACCAAATTAATAAATTTCATTGCTAAGCTTTTCCAAGAATTAGAATGTGAAAATATGAATGCCCATTTTAGTTTCAATTTAGTTGTCGTATCCCTAGCTGAAGCTGTTAGATGGGGTTTATGTCACGACCCAAATCGGGGATCGTGCGGGCGCCTACCCAGTCCCACTTAGTAGGCGAACCCTTTTCTCATATACTAGGAAAGAATGAATAAATCAACACTAACTCATTGCATTTATCAACAAATCAAAAATAATACAAGGACACTTATACAATAACCAATTCCTAAAATAAGGTCTAGACTAGTACAAGAGCTTCTAAGATTTACAACACGATAACTGTAATACAATGGAGTACAACCTCTGTTTTAGAATAGAATTAACAGAAATCTTCGAGATGGACACCAGGGAATCCTCGGAAGCTAATGATCCACAAACTCAACATGTAACAAATCAACACCTCGAATAGAATGTAGCAAGAGTAGTATCGGTACAACACTCGTACTGGTAAGCATCATAGGTCGACAATAATTAAGAGAACATACTAACAACAGTAATCATCAGATAAGTATGGAAGGCAGTAACTCAGTCAATACACATAATCTGTACGGGGAGGGAGGGGGTGGGTTTACCACGAGAGATACCAATAACATTCAAGCTTAAATATGAACTTCTACTCCCCAATTCACATAACATACAAATCAAGATTCACAAATACTACCGCAAGCCATCATATAGGAGTAACCTTGCGAGGCCCAATTATAGATCAATTTACGCCTAATACTCATAATATGCCCACTCTCAGCAGAAGGCTCTTCCACCTTAACAAGATAAACAGGAAACTCCCACCGCAAGGGTGAACAACAGAAGGACTCATGATACCATATACAAATACACTATTAAACGAATACAGCCAAGACACTTTCCTATACAACAACTTAACAGATAGAAATATCAAGTCAAAATCCAACAAATAAGTAAATGTAATACTGAGTGCATATGCAATGCAATGATATGCAACGACCAATGAAATCTTTGTACACACATGCTCTGGGCGGAATACCTCCACGCCTCGATAGTTATGATGCATGAGGGACCCGCGAAGTTCATGTACCACTCTTGCGATCCCGAAAAAGACCTCGGGCATCACACACTCTCTCCATCCCTGTAAAGACCTCAGGCATCGGCCTCTTATCTCTCTCATCATCATCAGTACCAAGTCTCAGCTCATATCAGTGTGTCATGAAAGATGAGAATGAGTGTTATGCATAATATCAATGATCAACGATAACATATCAAAATCAGTCGTGCCACACATGGACACATATCTCAATATCAATAATAAGTCAAGTTCTTACCTCTATCCAAGATAATACTCAATAAGTGAGAGATAACAGTTTCACAATAATGATAGGGCAGCTAAGTACCAAGTCTGATATCACACACGTGGTGATAAACGAATAGATCACAATAAGGTATCAATCCCACAACAACCGCAACATCAACCTAGGTAGTCTATCCCAACTTCATACTCGAAGGTGTAACATGCTTTCTCAGACAATCACTAACTTTACATATACTTCGCTGACCGAAGTCTAACCATAAGGTAAACTAGAATCATCAACAAAACTCAAATAATATGGCACAGACTGAGTCATGCTAAACAGTCACTAACACTCACAACCAATGAGACACCCAACAAGAATCACGAGGCGACAAGCCACAGATAGTAGTACCAATCTTGGACTATCCATCCCAACATCATGTTCGGAGAACTAGGCATGCTTTTTCCGTCAATCTCTACTGTCTATATATGAAATCCTAATCGGAGTCTAACTCAAGTAAGCTGTAACCTACCTCGAGGCTGAGCAGGTGCCATGAACATCCACTTGATCTTCATCATCCATTTCCAAAAAGAAAGACAAGATGGAAAGGTCTTGGAATAGCAAGAAATTAGAGTAAGAAAGTGTAAAGGATTAAGGTATTCATACCCATTAACAATCTATAGAATCTAAATACAACTCCGGGCCCACAAGGGTAAAATCGAAACTTTTCCTCAAATCAGGTTTTCTAGGTTTTCATTGACTAAGAATATAGACTTTATGGTTATCTACACCAAAATAAGTTATAAATGTCATTCTTCTTTGACATCCGCAATTTCAAGAAAACTCAAGACTTAACCGATTTGAAAAATAGTAGAAGAAATAGGATTTAGAGTTGGTTAATTAGCCTAGAATAGGAATCTAAGAGTTCCTTTGAAAATGCCTTGATTTTAAGTCAAGAAAACCATTTTACCCTTCTAGGGCTTTGCAAGTTTGGAAATCAACGTTTTTATTAATTCCTAGAATCAAAACTTGGTAAGTAAAGGAAGAGATCCAAGAATGATGGAATAAATGAGGTCTAGATGTTACCTTTTCCTAGGTTCCACGCGATTTGCTCTAGAAATGCCCCAAATGGCGGCTTGGATTGAGAGTTGTGAGAAAAATGAGGTTAAATTCATAAATGGATTTTAAATACTAGGTGTGCCTAGCATCTATAGCTATGGCGAACATGGGTCCACTGTGGTGAACGATTGCTACAGCGAATAATGGACCATTGGGGTCGACACAACACGTAACAAAAGATAACTAGGGCCAACGTCATAGTCACCCAACTGAACTTTTCAATTCTAGCCTTCATTTACGAACCTGATCCTTTTTACGAAAAGATTGAGGCCATCTGTTTACGGATACAAACTAACAGCACACCCTCTGAGGGAAAAGATTTAAAGAAACTTACTAAATTACAAAATCGCGGGGTACTGGATTTTAATGACCTACAAAGCTCACTAGGGTTGCACTGCAACTAGGAATAGACTCGGGTTGCGTTAAGACGAAACAATTTCTCACGACTGGCAAATGGAACAACAGGTCTCGCTAACGCAGAACACCGCGTGCTTCGCTAGCGCGGCACACGTAGCGCTGTAGTGACTTTCAAGAAAAGAGAATGAGCTGCTGTGGCGACCAAGCCACTGCAGCAATCCACTTCTGCCACGAAGATTGCAGATACAAAAGGTGATACTTCACCTTCCTCACTCTCATTCCACTCTCCCACCACCCGAATTTCTCCCCCACTCCCACTACAAGTCAACTTCCCAAATCCCCTCTTAAGTACAAATAAACTTCCCCTTACCCTTACCCAAGGCAGACTCTCTAAACAAACACCTATAATCCCACAAACAAAAGGAAAATTTCCTTAGCAAGAAGGGTTAACCAAACACCGTGCAATCTTCCTCGAGTTCTCAAATCAAGGTATGTAATCGCTTTCAACAACTCTAGAATGAATTTAGGACTACTAATATGAACTTATCATGCTTAAATACTGATATTTGCAAGAAAATTTTGAAATTTTGATTAGTGGCTTTTCGGGTTGGTGGTGGGAAGAATCCGAAATTTGTGACTTTTTTAGCGTAAAAAATAGTTTCATCACTGTGTAGTGCTTTAGAATTGCTCAAATTTGGGGGTGAGACACTTGAAGATAGTGGTGGGTTGTTCTTGGTAGTTGGGTTAGTTCCTTAAAAAATTTGGGGGTGTTTGTTGCTTGAAATCATTTTTCATAGAGGTCCTGCATGCTTGAAAATTAGCCGATCTGTGAGTAAAACACTGAGTTGAGTCCAAAGATTGAGAAATTTTTTAAAGAGTTTTTCGGGTTGGTTCACTGGGGTCGACGAGCGCGCCACCGCGGAAATGATCCACTGGCGCGACTCCGCCGTGGCCCACAAGGGTGTGTTGGCGTGGACGAAGGGGGGTAGGGAACTGTTATGCCGGTGCGGGAGCTTGGTCGCTATGGCGAATCAGCTTTCGCATCCTAACGGACGCTATCGCAGATCGTGTTCACCCTGGCGGATAATATTCCACAACCGCGGTCTTGCTACAACAGTGATACTACCGCTATGGTGAAGCCTACACGAAATTTTCAAAAAACATTAACCTTGTACTGATATAGCTGGGTTTACGTTTGTTGGTTTCCTTAGCTTGAATGACACGTAGTTACTTACTGGACTTGGTGTAGTTGCTGAAACTAACTTCGGAGATTGTTACCGGAACAAAATTTGAAAACATGGCTCAAAATGAAAGAGTAAATGCTGCCCCTTACCAAGAGGAAACAGGTCCGAGTTACGTTCGCTTCCTATCTCGGTAATGTCATTGCTGTTACTTAGAGTATATGAGGAACGGGTTGTTATGGGAGAGGGGGCTTAACATAAACAAAGGGGAGTGACGTGCCCCGGAGTTCTATAATCGGTTGTACAAAATTAGGTGGTACTGCTTCGCCGATGATCCTGGTAAATCTAATGAAACCTGGGTAAGAGAGTTCTATGATATGCTTAAAATGGTGGACTTGTTTGCCTCGGATTCATAAATCTTTATTCGGGGCACCGTGGTGAAGATTAGGGCTGAGGTGATCAATGCCCACCATCACTTGGTAGACTATCCGGTGGATCCCATGGCTGAGAAGTCTATGAGGGTAATGGGGCTTAGTTAGTATCGAAGCTGGTAGTGGAGGAGGAGCGAGGGTCGGTCGATTGGATCAATAGGAGGACTGGAATCAAGAGCACCAATTTTATAACTGAGCCTAGGAGGTGGATGAACATCATTTCTCGACGGGTACACCCCCCAAGCAACACTACCGATGTCACCTACCTTCGAGCTCTCATGATTTCTTGCATCCTAGATGACGTTCCAGTGAATGTGGGTCATCATGTAATCCAGTAGTGGAGGGAGTTTGTGGCGGAACTGGACCCGAGCTTGATATGTACCTCCCTCGTCACTGCCGTATGCAAGGCGGGAAGTGTCCCAAGAAGAGATGAGGGTGATTTGGTAGATTCAGACATAGACTTCAACCCTCTGAAAGTGAAAGAATATGGTTCTGCTATTCGGAGCAAGAAAAAGAAGATTGATGAGGGTGTCGGGGTTGATGTGGGCCTTGGAGAGGGAGAGGATGAGAATGCACTTTCACAGACTCAGGGACCATTTGAGATGTTGGATACACATATGGAGGAGATGAAGGGTTTGATTATTGGGATCTCTAGGCCTTCCACCTAGGCCAGCCCGTCAGGTACTGCTGCTGACTACTTTACTCAAGACGAGATGAAGGAGTATTTGAAGGCACAGGATGAGATGAAGAATTCAGTGGCCACCCTACAGACTGTCTACACCTCCATGGCTAAGGCCCATGGTGAGCTCTAGAAGGATTTTGACAAAGGGAAGGAGAAGAACAAGTCCAGGGACAAGCTGTTTATAAAGATGTGGAGAGGCATCAAAGGGATGTTCAAGATCATGCAACCGAAGACAAGGCTTTCGATTGAGGACAAGGACGATCCAGAGCGTTACTCTTTTTTGAACGAGCCCGATATTGGGGGAGAGTTCAGTAGTTTAGATAATGAGGGAAATGAAGAAACTAGCACAAGGAAGGAGTAGGGATCTTCCCCTTTTTGTCATGGTTTTGCCCTTGTAGGGCCTTATTTTGAGACACTGGTTTTTGATTTTTCTTGGTGAGTGTTTTGGACCATTTAGTTTTTCTTGTGTTTCCGTATTTGTTTTGTGGTTTGACCTTGATGGATTGTGCCCCTGTTAGGCTTGGTTATGTATCTAAATTTGCTGGTTATGAAATGCTGTTTCTTGAATTTTTATTTTTGGACAGGTTTGGGAAAATTGGGCAGTAACTCACTGTTTTTTGCCATACTACAATTGTTGTGGACAAGAGTTCCGTTATGGCAAATACGCTATCACGAAGAATGATACGCGGCTGCGGACAAGAAAGAACATGAGGGTCCGCTCCAGCAGACGACAACCCTCTATGGCGGACACGCTATCACGAAGAACGATACACGACAAAAGACAAGGAGGGAACATAAGAAGTCCGTTCCAGCGGATGGGAATCCGCTACGGCGGACTCACTACTGTGGACGAGGCTCCATAGGCGCAGTAGTAACACAACATTTTCTATCGCCACGACGGTCCTACCTTCGCGTGTACGGGACCGCTGGTGCGAATCCTTGCTCTCTGCGGCCAGAAAGTTGGACCAGTAGGCATTTGTGATGTCCTCGAGACTTGCACAACGCCTAGAACTTTTCAAATCGCTCTTCGTACACGAAACAGACCATACAACACCACACAATGCTATTGTTAGGTGCCAATTGGAATCAACTAGATACCAATTGGACATATCTAGATACCAATTGGAATCAACTAGATACCAATTGGATAAATAAAGATTCCAAATTGATCGAGATGGCATGATAAGAGAGAAAGAAGGTAAGTTTCCTAAATGCCCTATAGCCTCTCGTGGACGGGTACGGACGTCTACGTACCATTTCACGAGACTCAACTAGACATTGCTCTTCTACTTGTGAGACCGGTAACCTACTGCTCTGATACAAACTTGTCACGACCTAAATTGGGGATCGTGCAGGCACCTACCCAATCCCACCTAGTAGGCGAACCCTTATCTCATTTCATTTGTCAACAAATCGAATATAATACAAGGATACTTATATAATAAACAATTCCCAAAATCGGGTCTAGACTGGTACAAGAGCTTCTAAGATTTACAACTCGATAAGTGTAATACAATGGAGTGCAACCTCTATTTTTAAATAGAATTAGCATAAGTCTTCGAGATGGACACCGGAGAATCCTCGGAAGCTAATGATCCACGAAATCAACCTATAACAACTCTACACCCCGAATAGGATATAACAAGAGTTGTATGAGTACAACACTCGTACTGGTAAGCATCATAGGCCGACAATGATTAGGAGAACATAATAACAATAGTAATCAGCAGATAAGTATGGTAGGCAATAACTCAGTCAATCCACATAATTTGTACGAGAAGGTGGGGGGGGGGGGGGGGGGGGGCATTACCACAAGAGATACCAATCAGCATTCTAGCCTAAATATGAACTTCTACTCCTCATTTCACATAACATACAAATCAAGATTCACAAATACTACCTCAAGCCATCATATAGAAGTAACCTTACTAAGCCCAATTATAGATCAATTTACGCCTACTACTCATAATATGCCCACTCTCAGCAGGGGACTCTTCCACCTCACTAAAAAGATAAACAAGCAACTCACGCCAAGGGTGAAAACACAGGGACTCAGGATACTATATACAAATACACTATTAAATGAATACCATCAAGACGCAGTCCCACACAAAAACTCAAGAGATAGAAATATCAAGTCAGAATCCAACTAATAAGTAAATGTAATAATGAATATACAATGCAATGGTATGTAATGGCTAATGAAATCTCCATACACACATACTCCAGGAAAAATAACTCCACGCCTCGATAGTCATGACCTATGGGGGACCCGCGAAATCAATGTACCACTATCGTGATCCCGACAAAGACCACGGGTGTCGAATACTCTCTCGATCCCGGTAAAGACCTCAGGCATCAGCCTCTCATCTCTCTCATTATCATCAGTACCAAGTCTCAGCTCATATCAGTGTGTCATGGAAGATGAGAATGAGTGCTGTGCACAATATCAATGATCAATGATAACATATCAAAATTAATCGTGCCATACATGGACACATATCTCAATATCAATAATAAGTCAAGTTCTTTCCTCTATCTAAGATAATACTCAATAAGTGAGAGATAATGGTTTCACAATAACTATAGGGAAACTAAGTATAAAGCCTAATATCACACCCGTTGCGACAAGCCAATAGATCACAATAAGGCATCAAGCCTACAACAACAACAATGCCAGCCTAGGTAATCCATCCCAACTTCATACCCGAAGGCGTAACATGCTTTCTCTGACAATCACTAACTATATATATACTTTGCTAATCGAAGTCTAACCATAAGGTAAACTAGAATCATTAATTGAACTCAAATAATATGGCATGACTCAGTCATGCTAAATAGTAACTAACACTCACAACCAACGAGACACCCAACAAGAATCACGAGGCGACAAGCCACACATAACAATACCAACCTTGGACTATCAATCCCAACACCTTGTCCGGAGACCAAGGCATGATTTCTCCATCAATATCTACTGTACATATATGAAATCCTAATAGGGGTCTGACTCAAGTAAGCCGTAACCTACGTCGAGGCGAGCAGGTGCCGCGAACATCCACTTGATCTTCGTCTTCCATTTTCGAAAAGGAAGCCGAGACAGAAAGGTCTAGGAATAGCAAGGAATCCGAGTAAGCAAGTGTCCAGGATTAAGGTATTCATACTTATTAAATCTAAAAAAGCCCCATTGACTAATAAACTAGATTTTGTGGTTATCTACCCCAAAACAAGTCATAAGTTTCATTCTTCTTTTAAATCCCCAATTTCAAGAAAACCCAAGACTTAGCCCATTTGCAAAATAGTGGAAGAAATAGGATTTGGAGTTGGTTAGTTGGCCTAGAATAGGAATCTAAGAGTTCCTTTGAAAATGCCCTGATTTTAAGTCAAGAAAACCATTTTACCCTTCGAGGGATTTGTAAGTTAGGAAATCACCATTTTTATTAATTCCTAGAATCCAAACTTGGTAAATAAAGGAAGATATCCGAGAATAATGGAATAAATGAGGTCTAGATGTTACCTTTCCCGAGGTTCTACGAGATTTGATCTAGAAATGCCCTGATAGCGGTTTGGATTGAGAGTTGTGAGAAAAATAAGGTCAAATCCCAAAATGGATTTTAAATAGCGTCTATCGCTGTGGAGAACATGCGTCCACTGTGGCGAACGATCACTACATCGAATAATGGACCGCGGGGGCGGTCTTATGGAGATTCGACCCTTCCACCGGGGCGGACATAGAACTCGCTGGGGGCGGTAAGATGTAATCATGACAAGCCCGCTATGATGAGTAACAGTTCGATGGGGTGGACCCGCTGCAGCGGTTCACCCCACGCTGTGGTGAAGAACTAGGCCTGATGGCCCTAACTCAATTTTAAATTTCCTTTTATCTAGACTTCGGGTCAACTCAAGTTGAAAATCCCTACCGTAAAACTAATGGGAACAACTGATCAAGAATGATTAGGATACAAATTTGAGGAAAGTCAGTAGCGGCCAAGCAGGTCGTTACAGTTTAAAGCCCCAAATCCTTGTTATTTAACTCTTTTCCTAACCTTTGCTTTGTTTCGAAAGCAAAGTAAAGATATTTAGACACAAATAATGTTGACCACCAGTAAGAGTAATTAAAGCATGAAGAGTAAATAGAAAACATATTTGACAAACAAATAAAGTTTGAATAGAAATACCCAATCACAAAACTAAAATTTTTGTTCCAAAATTGTAGCTAATGATATTAGTGTCACCACCCAGGTAGAGGGCCGCGACGGGCACCCGTAGATAACTGCTGAGCACCTCCTCACATCCATCTCTTAATAATATTTAGGCGGGCCACATGGCTAACTCATAAATATCACATACCGTAAGAGACTCGAGTTCAATATATATATGCACGTCTATGTAATCACCATCAACTATGCCCATATGTACAAGCCGACAAGGCTGCCAAAAAAATGATATACAGATATATGAGTTGATGAGGTTGTGAGACATCTAACTATATACATCTGTCTACGAGCCTCTACATAGAGTGCTTAACCTCATGAAGATGGGACAGGACCCCGTCATGCCCATATACATACACAAAAGAATAATACGAGCTAACCCGCAGCTAGAAAACAACTGGAGCGCTTCTGAACAATCGCTGAATAAATAGCTTAGGGGTCTGATCCGTCTCTCTGCCTACTTGCGAGCATGAACGCAGCGTCCAAAAACAAAAGGACGTCAGTACAAATAATGTACCGAGTATGTAAAGCATGAGTAAATAATTAAGGAAAATTGAAAGACAACACAAGATAAAGAAATCAATTTGTACCTCTGAATGCCTCTTAAGGTGGATATCATGCATGCTTAGCTTTTAGAAAAAATATTTTCATACATACATATATATAACATCCTTCCTGGCCATTTAGACTCGATATTATCATCATCATCCCGCGTCCAGGGCATCCCGCATTCGGGGTAACATCATAACCTGCCCACTGCAGTGGTGCGCACATCTACGTTACTGCTCGGCCGACTATAGCGCGACGCGGTATGAAAAAACACATACATATATATATATATATATATGCATGAGATCCCAAATGAAGGCTATAACTCTATCAGAGTGACGTAAGGTTGGTAAACCTCCGATTTGCCATTTCCGATTTGCCATTATGGAATCATCATCATCTCTATAAATCACCTTGAAGGAACAACTACTATAATATGAGATCAAAAACAATGAACAAGGTCCATAATTATATGAGAAAGATCATTAATCATAAAAAAATTATCAATAATACCATATGAATCACAAGAATCTTAAGCTTTAGCATTTCTGGAAATGGAGTCATCATAGAGGACATTTGTATGTATGTTCGTATCGAATTGATCATGCCATTAGAAGGAAAGGGTTAGCCTTAACATACCTTTTCATCTCCCTAACTACTTAACGTTTCTCCTCCCAAGCTCGTAAATCTATATTCAAAAGGATTCACCCTAGAATTAAGTCTTGAAAACACTCATAAGTTCAAACTAGAGTAATTAGCGAGCTAGCGGAATTTGGGCAGCACTTCCCTTATTTTATCGACTTCCTCCAAATTCCCAAAACAACACCCATACAACAATAACAATACCAACAATACCATAATCAAGGAATTATATTCAAATTAATCTTAAATCAATCCAAAATTCCCTTTCAAATTCAACTCATAGCCATCAACTTTAATTCAATACTTTGTGACTTCTCTACTATGATTCTTTCCTCTCCAAGACTTGCTAAGAATTTAAATAAACTCAATCATATAAATAAGATGAAGAACATACCTTATAATATAATAACTTCACCCCACTCAACTCCTTTCAAGATAAACTTCATCACAACATTGAGTAGTGGCAAAAATAATGATCTTCCATGAATTATCTTGGGGTTTTGTAGTTTGATATTCTCTTTTGATAGTGTGGAAGGTTTTGGAATGTTAGATAACCTTGAATAAATCTCTAATAATGTGGGGAGATAAGCGTGTAAAGTGAATGTGAAAATGGGATCTTTTGGAACTTAAAAAGGGCTGAAAATTGCCCCACCGCCTCAACTTTCTTTGGAGATGCGGCACCGCATACTCAGTATGCGGCCGCATCTCCCCTCCTCTCCTTGGGGAAATTTTGGGCAGTGGGGTCCCCAAATTTTTGGAGTTTGTGGCCAGTATGCTGCACAACACTCAGTTTGCGGCCGCATATTTGTCCCCAAACTCCAATTTTCGCGAAAACGCGTTCCTTTCGATTTGTTTGACATCCAATACTTATGAAGCCTTCTTGGAACTTTTATAAAACTTCATTAGCCATATAAGGAGAGATATAATTCCCCCTCAAGGTAATGCTATGCAATGTATAGCTCAAATGATATGAAATCCTCCAAAAAACATGACACCAATCCTAACCTTCGACGAACTTACTTCCGCCGATTCATTTAACTTCGAAACCTTAAGGTACATACTTAAAATTATTGGATACCCTCCTTAACCTTGTAAGGGCTTCATATACACTTTGGAATTGCGTTATTTTACTTATAATGCAAACGACACAAATATTCCAAGGTGTAACATCCTTCCCCCCTTAAGAACATTCGTTCTCGAATGTTAGACTCTTAGGGATTCTACAAAAATTTTGGCAGAGTTTCCCCTGTAACTGTAACCCTACCATTCTATCACAACAACCCAAAAATATATAACGCCTCAAAGGGCCACAACAATAATAACAACTATGGCCCCACACGACTAAGAAATCACAAAAAGAAAGCATTACGCACCTGAAGACAATGGTGTCTCTTTCTGAACCTCCTCTGGAAATGGAAACAAGTGTGGATACCTGGACCTCATATTTTCTTCAGCTTCCCAAGTCATTTCTTCCTTATTCCTATTCCTCCAAAAGCCTTTCACTGAAGCTACATCTTTAGTCCTTAATCTCTGAACCTGCCTATCTAGAATAGCAATGGGAACCTCTTCGTAGGATAATAGCTCGGTGACTTGGACATCATCTACGGTTACAACTCTGGAAGGATATCTATTGCACTTATGAAACATTGATACATGAAAAACTGGATGGACTGATTCTAAGTCTGAAGGTAGATTTAACTCATAGGCCACCTGGCCTACTTTGCGTATAATCCTGTAAGGCCCAATATACCGAGGACTAAGCATACCCTTCTTACCAAATATCATGAAGCCTTTCATAGGTGACACCTTGAAGAATACCAGTCATCAACTTGGAATTCTAGGTCTCGTCGTCGATTATCTGCATAAGACTTCTAATGACTCTGGGCTGTCAATAATCGGTCCTGAATAAGCTTGACCTTCTCCACTGCCTGTTGAATCAAATCTGGACCTACTAACTTAGTCTCCCCTACTTTAAACAATCCAAATGGTGATCTACACTTTCGCCCATATAAAGCCTCATACGGGGCCATCTAGATACTAGAATGATAACTGTTGTTATAAGCATACTCAATGAGTGGTAAGTGATCATCCGAACTACCTCCAAAATCTAACCCACATGCCCGTAGCATACCCTCGAGAGTCTGAATGGTACGCTCATCTTGTCGATTAGTCTGGGGGTGAAATGCTGTGCTAAGACTCATTTGAGTCTCCAAACCCTGTTGAAAGGACTTCCAGAAGTTAGCTGTAAACTGTGCACCTCTGTTACACCTCGGAAAATCTTCCGCTGATGCACAAGTGAATAAACTAGTGAAGACTACGAGTATACGATATTTCCATAAGTGAGAAATGACATTTGATGACCCTAAGTGATATTTCAAAGACATCCGATGTTAGACAAGAAAGTTGGCCAAGAGGAGACAAGGCATACGATGAGTATCGGAAAGGAAATATGAGTAACGAGCTAAAGAGGCTTTAATGATGTCTTGGAGAGGAGCAATAATGTCGCTTAGATTGGTATTGAAGTGTTGAACAAGTGTTAATGAGGTTCCACAAGGATTGGAGATCAAACGAGTCGACGAAACGAACTTCGGAATCACTGGGGATTATACGGCCAAACATACTGGCCGTATAAATTATACGGTCCATATGTTTGGGACCGTATAATCAGCCCAGAATATCCTACCTTTCTGGACCAAACATACGGCCCGTATAAATTATACGGACCGTATGTTGGTCCGTATATACGGTCGAGACTGAAATGGCTCATTAAATAAAGGGACCAAGTCTTGTTTCATTTCACTTCTATATCACACCCCTTCTGTCTAAAACATCTCTCTACATTTATTCCATAAGAATTCAAGGATTTTTAGTGATCAATAACATAAATCAAGTGAATCAAGTGCAAGAAAACCCATTAAAGATCATTCCAGTCAAGAAATCTCATTGGAGATGAACTAGGGTTTTGCTCAAGTGGAGTATTATCAACCAAGGCTTGTGCCTACCACATCTAAGGTAAGTTTATGGTATTTCTATGTTGTTTAAGGTATTTGAGAGTTGAAATACTTGGATTGTAGAAGGGTATAGAAAAATGGGTCATGAATGTGGAATAGTGCCATTTTGAGCAATAACTTGAATTGAGTCATAATTCTTGATGTATTGTGATATAATTACGATGTAAATGACATTCAGAACACGGGATAGGCAATGTATGTGAATGAACGTAGTCGTGTGTTATGACTATGGATATGGGTGATTGAAAGTGAATTGAGAAATGTGGGTAATGTGGATGAATAATGATTGTTGTTATAGTATTGTGAATGTATTATTGACGTTTGGGAGTTGAGATATGCTATGGAGGATTGTCGTATAAATAAAGGAGATGCTTTCCGATTTTCTCTAGTTTTAGTCATGTATGCTAGCTATTGATTTCTAATGATAGTATGACTTTAATGAAGGTAGAAACGCGAGCGTTGAAGGAGAACGTGCAAGTGTAGAATAGTTGAACGGAAAGGTATGTAAGGCTAAACCTTCTTTCATAAGGCATGGTTCTTTGGCCAATAATCTAAATCTTCTACGAGTCTATGATATTCTCCAAATGCCTCTATCTTCAAAGCTACTAAGCTTATGATTCTCGATATGTTACGATTACGCTAAGTTCCTCATATGACTAGTAAGACTATAAAGATAGATGTAATGAATGATGATAATAGTGATAATGATATTGATGACGACTATAATGGAAATAGCGATGACGATAATAATGACGATGTTGATAATGATGTTAATAGTAAAGATGCTTATGAGCTATTATGTATATGTATCTATGTATGACTATTATGGAACCCCGAGCTTATAAGGCCGGGTAGAATATGTCTATGATTATGTAACGCGTGCACACCTCTGCAGATGGTACGAATAACCCTGACGCCTTGGTAGGACCAGGTAGGTGTAACCCTGAAGCCTTGGTAGGGCCAGGTATGTGTAACCTTGAGCCTTGACTGGCCAAGTATGTATGAAACACCGATTCTTCATGGTCGGGTATGCTATGTAAATGCTATGTATATGATATGATGATGTATATGATATAGATATGAGAATGAATGCGAATATGATACGATTACGAATAAGAACATGTACACGATATGAATGTAAATGAATACAGATATGATTACGGACACGGATATGGATGTATGTACACGAATATGCGCTAGAAAAGGGAAAGTCCCTATGACAAGCAAGTAAGTGCTTATGACGTTGATACTGCTATCTTCCCTCCTATGCTATTTCTCATATTGTTTATTATGCTTTTATGTTGATGTTGATCATGCTTTACAGACTCAGTACATTTTTCGTACTGACGTCCTTTTGTTTGTGGACGCTGCGTCTTGCCCGCAGGTACACAGGGAGACATACTTGATCTATAGCTACATTCTCAGGGACTACATAGCAGAGCTCCATTTGATTCGGAGCTATAGCTTTTGGGTACTTATTCTTTTGTGTACATAATTATGGGCATAGCGGGGTCCTATCCCGCCTATATGATATGTTATACTCTCCTTAGAGGCTCGTAGACATGTGTACATGGTTAGGTATGTCTGGCCTTGTCGGCCTATATTTTATATATCATTTTGTAGCCTTGTCGGCACATATACATTGATGCGGCATAGATGCCTATGACGATATAAAGATGTTGTTGTCCAATGGGACTAGTATAATGGATGAATAGAAATGTATGTTTTATTATGTGGCTCACCTTGATATAAGTGTAAGTGTAAGTGTAAGTGTAAGCCAAGGGGTGGCCGGGTGGGCTAGCACCGCGTGCCCATCGCGGCCCCCTAGTCGGGTCGTGACAACCTCTTTTGGAGATAATAGCTACCGGAACACCATGGAGTCGTACTATCTCTTTGATATAAAGCTTTGCATAATCTTCAGCCAAGTACTTAGTTCTAACAGGCAGAAAATGAGCTGATTTTGTAAGTCTATCCACAATTACCCATATAGAATCATACTTACGCTGAGAACGAGGAAATCTTGTAATGAAATCCATATTAATTACTTCCTATTTCCATGTCAGAATCTCCATAGCTTGTAACAATCCACCAGGTTTCTGATGCTCGATCTTACCTGCTGACAGTTAGAACATTGGGCTACGAACTTTGCTATGTCTTTCTTCATTCCATCCCACTAATAAATCGACTTAATATCATGATACATCTTTGTTGTTCCCGGATGTACAGAATAACGGGAACAATGGGCTTCCCTTAAAATTTGGCGGCGCAATTCTGCAACATTAGGAACACATAATCTGCCTTGATACTTGAGAATTCCATCTGAAGAAGTCTCAAATGGTGACTTTTTCTTTTGAGGGAATGTATCTCTATAATGAACTAACATAGGATCTTCATACTGGCACTCCTTCACCTCAACTACTAAAGACGAAACAACTGTATTCTGAATAGTAACTCCCATATTGCCCGAGTCCATTAATCGAACTCCTAGGGTGGCTAGCTGTTGAAGCTCACGAGTTAACTCCCTATTTTTCTGCTGGACATCATATAACCTACCCCTGGATCTACGGCTAAGAGCATCAGCTACGAAGTTCGCATTCCCCGGATGATACAAGATGCTAACATTGTAATTTTTCAATAGTTCCAACCATTGCCTTTGCAGCAAGTTCAACTCCTTCTTCTTGAAAATATACTAAAG
Organism: Lycium barbarum; assembly: GCF_019175385.1. NCBI lineage: Eukaryota > Viridiplantae > Streptophyta > Magnoliopsida > Solanales > Solanaceae > Lycium > Lycium barbarum. Next base: position 25,830,373 of record NC_083342.1, on the reverse strand, counting down.
ACTCTTATGGTCTGTATAAATATCGACATGAACACCATTCAAATAGTGTCTCCACATCTTCAGTGCATGAATCATCGCAACCAACTCTAGATCATGGGTTGGATGGTTTTTCTCATGTTTCCGCAACTGCCTTGAAACATAAGTAATAACTTTACCGTGGTGCATCAATACACAACCTAGTCCAACACTTGAAGCATCGCAATAGATAACATAGCCTTTTGATCCTTCTGGAAGTGTCAGAACCCGAGCCGAAGTCAATCTGTCCTTCAACTCCTGAAAACTACGCTTACAAGCATCCGCCCATTAAAATTTAGCTTATTTCTGAGTCAACTTTGTCAGTGGTGCATAAATAGAAGAAAAACCTTCTACAAATCTTCTGTAATAACCTGCCAAACCCAGAAAACTATGTACTTCAGTAGGTCTTGTAGGCCTCAGCCATGTTTTCAGAGCTTTAATCTTCTGAGTATCCCCCTGAATACCATCAGCCAAAATAATGTGTCCCAAAAAGGTCACAGAATTCAACCAGAACTCACTTTTAAAGAACTTTGCATATAACTTTCGGTCCTAAAGAACTCTAAGAACAGCACACAAATAATCTGCATGCTCTGCCTCGGTTCGAGAATATACCAGAATATCATCGATAAACATAATCACAAACGAATCTAGAAAAGGTCTGAATACACTGTTCATCAAATCCATAAATACCGCTTGTGCATTAGTCAATCTGAATGACATTACCCGAAATTTGAAATGACCATATCTGGTTCTGAAGGCCGTCTTAAGAATATCCTTCTCTCTAACTCTCACCTGGTGATAACTGCATCTTATGTCTATCTTTGAGAACCATTTAGCACCCTGCAGCTGATCAAATAAATTATCGATCCTTGGGAGTGGATACTTGTTCTTTATTGTCACCTTATTCAGCTGTCTATAATCGATACACACCCGTAGCGAACTGTCTTTCTTTATTACAAACAACACATGTGCTCCCACGGCGACGGACTTGGCCTAATAAAGCCTTTCTTGAGCAAATCCTTCAACTGCTCCTTCAATTCTTTCAATTCTGCAGGAGCAATTCTATAAGGAGGAATAGATATTAGCTTCATATTCGGTAGCATATCAATGGAAAAATCAATCTCTCATTCTGGCGGAAGGCCTGGAAGCTAGTCGGGAATACATTCGGAAACTCATTAACTACTGGGACAGACTGAAGAGTCGGAGACTTTGCTTCTGTATCTTGATGTCGGACTAAATGATAAATACAACCTTTAGCAATTATCTTCCTGGCCTTGAGATAGAAAGTACCTCTCGGAGACGCTGTATTACCCTTCCACTCTAGAAAGGTTCTCCCGAAACTGGAAATGAACCATTTTCGTTGTACAATCAACATTGGCATAACAAAAATCCAACCAGTCTATACCTATAATAACATCAACATCTATCATTTTTAGCTCAATCAAATCAGCCATGGTATGACGATCACAGACTACCACCACACAATTTCTGTACACCCGTCTAGCTGTCACTGGATCACCAACAGGTGTAGACACCTCAAAGATTTAATAGACTCAGGTTTCATGCCAAACCGACTGGCAACATAAGGAGTAATTTATGAAAATGTAGAACCTGAATCAATCAATGCATATGCATCGTGAGAACATATTGATAATATATATGTAACCATATCACGTGAAGAGTCGAGGTCCTATCTCCCAGCTAATGCATAGATGCGATTCAGAGGATCGCTCGAACTAGATGATCCCCCTCTATCTCTACCACGACCTGCTGATGTATTTGAACTTTTCCCCAGAGGGCGTACGGATGATGAAGAACCAGCTGCTGGTCCCGTAGGCTGAATCATACCTATACCGCCTCTCTATGGATAGTCACGCATCATATGGCCTGTCTGACCGCAGGCATAACAAGCATCTGAACCCAAATGGCACTGTCCCGAATGTAGCCTACCACACTGAGTACATTGTGGTAAGGGCGGCCTCGTCTGGCCTGAATCACCCCTATGCTGGGAACTCGAGGCTCTGGAACTCTGACCCGATCCAGAATAAATAGGTCTATCAAATCTCTTGCCTGCAAATCGTGGAGGTGCACTAGCTGTTGAATAGTCGGAATGTCTGGAATACTGTTGCCTTTGACTCTCTCTAAGTTCACTAACAGCACCTGAGGGCCTAGCTCTGTTCCTATAACCCTATCATACTTATGCTCACTCCTCCCCTGTTGTTGTCATTCTTTTAGATTCTGGGCATGGGCTAAATATGAGAAATATCCATACCGTCCTGAAGTGAGGCCGTCAAGCAATGATCAATCAAATGTGGCTCCAACCCACTCACAAACCGGTGGACACGATCTCTCGTATAAGCTACCAGAGCTGGAGCATACCTAGACAGTGAATTAAAACAGAGGTTATACTCCCGAGCACTCATGTTCCCCTGTCTAAGGTTCAGGAACCTATCAGCTCTAGCCTGTCGAACCTTTGGCGGTAAATAATATCAGAGAAAAGCATCTACAAACTGTTTCCACACGGGTGGGGGTGCATTCTCCCTTCTAGAAGACACCCAGATACTATACCAATGAACAACCACATCTCGCAATCTATAAGAGGCCAACTCTACCAACTCAACATCTGAAACATGCATTCCCCGCAATGTCCTCAACATCTCATCTATGAAGTTCTGCTGGTCCTTGTCTAGTTTTGACCCAAAGAATTCTGGAGGGTCTAAGTTGATGAAATCATGAACTCTAGCGCTGACAGCTCTATCACCATGACCCGTACACTGCCGCTGGGCCTGAGCAGCTACTAACTGGGTCAACAACTGAATGGCTTCCCTAATCTCCTGGCCTGAGGCTTCTGGTAGAGGAACTGGGGGTGCTGGAGCTGGAACTACTCTATGCTCCTTTGGAGCGAACGGAGTGTGAAAGGATTGAGATGGAACCTCATTCTGAGACTCGCCCTTCGCCACATCTGTAGGTGGTAACCGTTTAGTTCTCCTACCTGCCACTAACTTGCCCTTCCGGGCCGCTGTAGCTTTTCTCTTCACGGGCATCGCTGAAATCATAACACACAGTTAGGAAAAAGTAGAGTCCTTACAACATGGCTCTATCGCACGACCTAAGATAAGAAAGAAAGGTCAGTCATTCCTAAATTCCCCGCAGCCTCATGTTTATAAGTGTGGCGCGCTTTACACCTATAAAAAAGACTCTACTAAACATGGCTCGTAAACAAACACTAGGAAGAACTGCTCTGATACCACTTTTGTCACGACCCAGCCAGAGGGCAGCGACGGGCACCCGCAGATAACTACTGAGCACCTCCTCACATCCATCTCTTAATCATACCTAGGTGGGCCACATGGCTAACTCATAAATATTACAAACTGTAAGAGACTCAAGGTCAATAATATATGCACGTCTATATAATCACCATTAACTTTGCCCAGATGTAGAAGCCGACAAGGCTGCCAAAAAATTGATATACAGAAATATGAGCTGATGAGGTTATGAGACATCTAACTATATACATCTGTCTACGAGCTCTACATGGAGTGCATAACATCATGAAGACGGGATAGGACCCCGCCATACTCGTATATGTATACAAAAGAATAATACCAGCTAAACCGCAGCTCGGAAGCAAATAGAGCGCTCCTGAACAATGGCTGATGAAGCAGCCTAGGGGTCTAATCCGTCTCCCTGCCTACCTGCGGGCATGAACGCAGTGTCCACAAATGAATGTTAGTATGAATAATGTACCGTGTATGTAAGGTATAAGTAAATAAATAAGGAAAATATGAAGACAGCATAAGATAAAGAAACTAATATGTACCTTTGAATACCTCTTAAGGCGGATATCATGCATGCTTAGCTTTTAAAAAAAACATTTTCATTCATACATAAATATAATATCTTGCCTGGCTATTTAGTCTCGGTGTTATCATCAACATCCCTCGTCCGGGGCATTCCGCGTCTGGGGTAACATCATAACCTGCCCACTGCAGTTTTGCGCACATCTAAGTGCCTGCCCGACTGACTATAGCACGGTGCGGTGTGAGAAAATACATACATATATAAAACATGCATGAGAGCCCAGATGAAGGCACAACTACTGTAAGATGAGATCAACAACAATAAACAAGATCAATAATTATATGAGAAAGATCATTAATCATAAAAAAATTGTCAACAATACCATATGAATATAAAGAATCATAAGCTTTAGCATTTCTGGAAATAGAGTCATCATAGAGGACATTTGTATGCATGTTCGTATTGAAGTGATCATGCCATAAGAAGGAAAGGGTTAGCCTTAACATACCTCTTCGTCTCCTTAACTATTTAACGTTTCTCCTCCCAATCTCGCAAATCTACTTTCAAAAGGATTCACACTAGAATAAGTTTTGAAAACGCTCATAAGTTCAAACTAGAGTAATTAGCGAGCTAGCAGAATTTGGGTAGCATTTCCCCTATTTTATCGATTTCCTCCAAATTCCTAAAACATCTCCCAAAAATAATAACAATACCAACGATGCCATAGTCAAGGAATTATATTCAAATGAATCTTAAATCAATCCAAAATCCCCTTTTAAATTCAACTCATAGCCATCAACTTCAATACAATACTTTGTGACTTTTCTACTATGATTCTTTCATCTGCAAGTCTTTCTAAGCCTTTAAATCAACTCAATCATATAAATAAAATGAATAACATACCTTAGAATAGAAGAACTTCACCCCACTCAACTCCTTTCGAGACCAAATTTGCACAACATTGAGTAGAGGCAAGAACAATCATCTTCCATGAATTAGCTTGGGGTTTTGGAGTTTGATTTTTTTTTTTGATGGTGTGGAAGGTTTTGGAATATTAGAGAACCTTCAGGAACTCTCTAATAAATTGGGGGGAGAAGTGTGGAAAGTGAATGTGAAAAATGGGATCTTTTGGAACTTAAAAATGGTTGAAAATCGCCCCACCGCCTCAACTTGCGTTGGAGATGCGGTACCACATACTCAGTATGCGACCGCATCTCCCCTCCTCTCCTTGGGGAAATGTTGGGCAGTAAGGTCCCCAAATTTTGGGAGTTTTCGGCCAGTATGCTCCATAGCAAACTCAGTTTGCGGCCGCATATTGGTCCACAAACTTCAATTTGGGGACCTCACTTCCCAACATTTCCCCAAGCATACCATACTCAGTTTGCGATTGCATATTGGTCCACAAACTCCAATTTTCATGAAAACGCATTCTTTTGATTCGTTTGACCTCCAATCCTTATGAAACCTTCTTGGTACTTGTATAAGACTTCATTAACCATCTAAGGAGCCCTATAACTCCCCCTCAAGGTAATGCTAAGAAATTTATATCTTAAATGACATGAAATCCTCCCAAAAACATGACACTGATCCTAACCTTCAACAAACTTACTTCCGCCGATTCATCTAACTCCGAAACCTTAAGGTACATGCTTAAAATTATTGGATACCCTGCTTAACCTTGTAAGGGTTTCATATCCACTTTGGAATTGCGTTAGTTTACTTATAATGCAAACGACGCTAAATTTTCCAAGGTGTAACAATTAGCTATTCATATTGATAAAAGTAAATGCAATAAATGTTAAAGTATTCACGAAGCTTACATGGTTGTTGGAGACAAAGACAAAAAGATGGAATATTCTTCCTCAAAAGCTTCAAAACAAGTGTATTCGATACTATGGAATATTAGGTTGCAATTTTGGGCCAAGATGACCCATAAAACCCAACACGTTCTATTTAAAATGGTCTAAAAATACGGAACAAATTATGCAAAAAATACCTCCGCAGTGCCACATATGGTCCGTAAGTTGGGCATAAGTGGCACATGCGGCCTGCATGTTTTGATATTGGCCTTCGTATGTTAAACTAGGGTTTCTAGGAGCTTGATCATATGCTGACTTTTGGTCTGTATTGTTACGGTTCACTTTTACGCGAGGCATAAAAACTACTTCGAGGTTGTGGACTCTATTGGATTTTTATATTTTTTTTTAGAGTCACCACCTAATTTATAAGGGAAATTAGGAAAACCAAGTAAAAGGGTTTAGTCAAACAAGGGGTTAATCATTTTTAAACCAGAGTTCGAGGTAAGAGTTCTTGTGATCCCCTAGGGAAGGTTTTAAGCACCTTAGTATTAAGGATCCATATCATACTGTTGACCTTCAGGCTTCAATGTGTGATTATTGTGATTATTTGCTTAAGATGGTTTACTTTCTTGTATAACTTGTCATGGCATACCATAAAATATTTTGGCAAAAATTCCTTTATTTGAAGATGAAAAGAGTTGGATTTTCCTTGAAAAATGTATATAAGGTTTTAAAGTCATTTCATTTCCAGACCAAAACACCCTTAAAATTTCTCTTAAGTAGAGTTCAATTAACTTTGTTCAATGTTATGCCTTTTAATCCTTATAAATTTTATTGAAAAGTTTGAGTATATCTCCTTGGTAAATATTCCATGGGTTTATACAAGTATATAAAAAGGGTTTTCTCTCAAATGCAATACTTTATCCATTTTAAACATTTTGAAGCTCAACCACATACTACTTTTAAACCCATTCCTTCAAACTAAGGTTTAAGTGTATTTCCTTTTGTTTTATTAACTTAAGATTGGGCTTGGCCCAAAAAGATTTGAAAGATCCTTAAGTGGTTCTGCAGTTTTGAAGTCCATTTTGTTTCTATAACACTTTATGATTCTGCAAAAATCAGTTTTTAGTTTACCTTTAACTCCAAAATGCACTGTGAATTTTCATCTAAAATGATCCAAACCGTTTTCCGATTTTCGCTACTAAAATTCAGTGTTGAAATGCTAAATTGTTTTCCAAAAATATCATATATATATATATATATATATATATATATATATATATATATATATATATATACTAACCTGTTTCTAGTTTTCGTAAAAGAGTGAAGAAAGATTGGTAAAGTTGTTTATCCTTTATTTCAAATTCTTGAAGACATTATCCTTTTATCTTTTGTTGGGTCTAGTTTTTGAAAATCATTTGAGGGTTCCTATCCGTTCTAAACGATACACAAATCGTTTGCCTAAAACGGCTAAGTTCATATTCATTCGGGTTTCAATATGTGCAAGTATTCGTTTCAAATACCATCATAAATACATATATGAAATGAAAGAGGGAGTTAGGCTAGTGGGCCTACCGAGCCCACTAGTTAACCATTTTCACTCATGGTCAGGCCGTCAAGCATTCAAACTCGATCAAAGAAATGGGTTGTTGCAGTTTTGGCCCAAATGGCCCAACGACAGAGTTTCCATGCAAAAGGGGGAGGGAAAAAGAAGAATGTGGTTAGAACGCGTCTATACTTAGCAAACTGATTAGACAAGAATTAATTCTCAAATATGATCCAAACATGTATGTGTACCAGCTTATATGTATCTAATATAATTTCGTATACTTCACTAAACTGTATAGCATAACAAAAACCCAAAGCAGAATTGGTAAAGAGAAACAGGCCCAACATCTTTAAAGGAAGAAGAGGCCCATAGGCCCAACCAGGTAGACGTGTGCGAACAACAATACAAGGCCCAATTGATTAATGACAGTTTTAATTTTCAAGCAATGTCATGATATACTGCAGGTGTACATGATATTCAACACAATATATACTGGGTATATATGGGGCGTGTATATCCAATATATCCTGTGTATATTTCTCATCACGGCATACCAAATGAGAAAGGAAGAAAATTTCATACAAAGCACTAGGCTAGCAGCAGGCTGACAAAATCATATATAAAGGTTATTTCCTTTAACACTGGGCAGATGTTAATACTCAGAGCATCAACACAAAGACTAGAAAATGAAAGTAAAGACATGATTCTCAAAGAGATAGATACAATCTTCTTGAACTCAACCCAGAGATCCTGTTGCTACTTACTCTTTCAGGCTTCAGGTTTTGTTTTAACAAACAACATAAGCACTTAAACTAGATGGTTTAGACTTAGCAATTTCAACTAATCATATAGAATATAGGCAGACATGACCTTCACATACCCCTTAAGCTCTTAAACCCCAATGTTCTTTATCTTAAGTCAAAATGCAAGTGAATCAGCTAACAACATCCAAGTTCATGGAATAGAGGTCTTTATGTGATCATACAGGGCTCCAAGGCCAAACACAAGATGCTAACATGAAGGGGACACAAATGAGCATGATAGGGGACCTTAGCAGGGTGTACCAATACTATTTAATCTAAGCCAACAGCAAAAGGACCATAAATCACGTGTGAATCATTTTTGCACTTAAAGAGATAAAACATGATCTCAATAGCTATAAGGAGCAAGAATTCAATAAAAACAGAGCAAGTTCCGGACTTAGACTCATCATAAGTGAACAAATAATATTCCAATCCTCCAAACCACAACATGAGATAGCTTAGAACAAGATGCGGGACTATAATATTTTAGGCATAAACACAATATGCACAGATATGCCTAGGGTTTTACAAGCAGACCTCAACACGTCACTTCAAATTATCATTTTTTACACAGTATTTTCCCTTTTTCCACTTATTGAAACCTTAGAGGGTTCCATAGGAGTGTAATTTAACAAGAAGGAACCCCATCAGCTGAGGATCAGCAGTACTAGGCTGAGTAGATGAACTCAAAGACTTTCTTAACCTTTCCCTAACCCGTGGTAAGTCACTCCTTGCCTCATCACATCCAAGTGACAACCTCTGAATTTTTCAGCTATACTTAAGTGATCCATGAGCAACTTCATTCTTTACTCTAAATGAATCTCATCAACTTAGCTTATCATGAGGGAAGTCTAACATTTTTATCTTTTCAAGCTCTCAACCATTTCAAGCTATCAGCTTTCACTCAAACAGACATAACAATGCAGTTATAGGTTTCTGTAGTTATCTTCTTTATCTTGGTAGACATATGTATACACATTAAAATAAATCAGGTGATTCTGAACATTCCACATACCAATATTTGATCATAGACACAGATAATGACCGTTGGAAACATGAATATGATATGGATCTTAATCTTCAAGTATAGTCTTAACAGCTTCCTTAAACTGGCATCAGTCATATGATATATAAAAAGGGAAAATTTTGTCAAAATGTGGCCACTAGTTAATTTAACAAATAGCCTTATTAAAAGTGTGAAAACTTAATTAGTTATTTCACTTATAGCCATGTTAAAAGCAAAGTCTAATTATCCTTTTCAAACATGACAAAAATGCAAAGTTAAACTGATTGTTTCAATTATAGACTTAATTAAAATATAGCATACAATTGACCCTTTCAATTATAGCCACAATCAACTCATGCAATTAACAAAATTTTTTAATCATAATCAAATTGGAAATAAATTGCAATTATAGCCTAATAACTTATAAATTTGAGATGTAATTGATTATCTATTTAATTGATCAATTTTATTGATTTAACGGAGTGAAATATTTGTCAATTTGGTGTTGATAGTTTAATCAATTAATTTGATAATTGTTTTAAACTATGTTTGAATGAAATCTCGATAAATGTACTTACAAAATACATAAGATGATATACAATATATATTTGAAAATATTTTGCAAAATGAAATGGAAAAATGTTATCGGAACAATTTTTTAAAATCATTTTTGACTTGTAAAATGCATATCTCAATCCGTTTGTGATTCATGAACTCCGAATAATCAAATAAAATTATTGAAGGGCAAAAATTAGGTGTTAGCACGTATGTGAGATCTATGTTCCGCATGTGGAGCTCGTATGTTCCTTCCCGAAGTTTCCCTTCTCCAATATATCCTTCTACGGCTGGCCTTACGGTCCATAAGTTGAATCCAAGGTCCGCATGTGGCACCGTAAGTTGACTCCCAAATTTCAGCCTTTTGTGTATCTCTCTGAATCTTCATCTACGTAGCGATATACAGTCCGCATGTTGGTTCTGCGACCTGTCTATTGGTTCTCCAACACTTCATCCTCAGCTTCCATCTGCGGTACCACTTATGATAGGTAAGTCAGTTTCACGGCCTGTAAGTCACCAAAATCTAGACACTTTGCATAATTTTCCTTGTTTTCGCCATTTTATCTCCAAACACCCTACAATACAACAACTAAAATAGGGAACCACACAAACTAAGTTCAAAAAACCAAAACTCTAGGCTAAAGAGATCAAATGTGTCGTAATTCCACGGCACATCAACACCCCCAACTTAAAGTCTTGGCTTGTCCTCAAGCAACTAAAACAACACATGTGACTATCACTTATACTTAGATTTCACAAAGTAACATCATCTATAATGTTATTGGAAAGAAACTACAGACACACACTCTTAATAAAGAAAACAACCCCCATTTTGCCCATTTCCAAACAAGATGCATCACTCTAAATGTTCACGATTCACAATGCATCCGTGATTAATGACATCATGTTATTGGTATGAAGGACGTGCACATGAGTTTCAATTTGGGAAGTCAATCATGTCAAAAAGGTTCTTTTTTGTCAACCCATTTGCCCTCACACAGAACAAAAAAAGTCCCAAGACACACATATGCAAGCACAATAGGGACAAGAAATGAAAGAAAAGAGAAACACTCACACTCATAAAGAAGTTCACATGCCATAAATGCAAATGCCATAAGCTTGCCTTTATTTTCAATGCCATCAACTTTGAACATTTATGTCTCGATCCCAATTGGACTTTTTCACGGTTTTTAATATAGGCTCAGGGACGGGTAGGGTAGATATTCAGATTAAAGTGACAAAACCCTTCTTGAACACTACACTCCTTTCAGCTTAGTTTCCTTTTTTTTTCCTTTCTTCCTTTCAGTTCCTTCAACCTTGGTGTGGTCTATCAAACTTCTTATTTCCTCACTCTTTATGCGCAACATTTTCTAATACCAGAATTACTTTTTTAAAATTGTAAACCACACCGGATCATTCATGAACTAGGTAACTTCTCTCTACCCCCAACTTAGGCTTTAGGCCTCATCTTCCGCATACATTGCTTTTTCATTCCCAACTTAGGCTTTATGCCTCTATTTTAATGTGAAAAGTGTCAAGGAGAGAAGGGTGCAAAATGTCACACCCCAATCCTGATAGGGCATGATGGGCACCCGACCCCTTACTTAGAGCCGAGCGAACCCGCTAGTTCTCGTTATGTTCATAATCTTTTTAAATCACTAAATGAAATGCATAATGAAAGCTTTTCAAAAACATTCTTTCCGTCGTTCTCAAATCAAGTAAAATCTATAATCATATGAAATTTGTAACATAATGCCTAATGATACATCCGCTTGCAGAGCCGCTTACAAGACTGACATGTTATATACGTGACTCTGTCTGCAAAGTCTCTAACATAAATCAATATACCATAACATAGATACTCTGACTCGGCAACACTCCGAAAGGAAATGGAGCTCGCCAATCCCGCTGGAACATTTTCTAGCAATATCCTCTACTCACTGTATACACCTGCATGGCATGAAACGCAGCATCCACAAGAAGGGACGTCAGTACGAGCAATGTACTGAGTATGTAAGGCATGAACAACGACATCGTAAGACATACCGAACACGAAAAATAATATAATGGACGTATAGGGATAAAGTAATATAAAAGGCGACTGTCGTGCATGCTTAGCTTTTTAAGAACTTTTCCATACATATCTATATATGACATACATACATATGCATTCACACACACTTATACTTACTATACATACATCTGTCATATCCGTACCCGGCCCTTTCGGGACTCGGTGTTATCCGTACTCAGCCCTTGCGGGACTCGATGTTATCCATACTCGGCCCTTGCGGGACTCGATGTTATCTGTACTCGGCCCTTACGGGACTCGACGTTATCCGTACGCGGCCCTTGCGGGACTCGACGTTATCCGTACCCGGCCCTTGCGGGACTCGATGTTATGCCCAACTGATCAGTGGGATGCAATTATTACATACATACATACATATACATAAAAATACATAAATGAAATCAACGTCATCATTAGCATTACCATTATCATCATATCAATCCTTGGAGAATCAACCATCGCAAGATGAAATCAATGATGTCATGGGAGTCTCGAGAATCATGAACTTAGGTGGCACTGGAAATAGAATCGTTATCATCGCTGTATCTCACCTCGAAGGAATGAGTAACATGAGGTGAGACCATCAACAATAAGTACGGTTAAGGGATTCATGGAGTAGCTCAATATTCTCATATCGTCATTGAAATCGTAAACTTGGAACCTTTAAACATAAAATCGTTCTCATCATAGTCATCCTAAACATTATTTCGTTTAACGTCATAAGAGGCTTTAAGAGTCATGAACTTCGAGCTTTTGAAAACAAGGAGGTTATGGAAACATTTATGGAATCATAATATAGGAATCATGCCTTTGAAAGAAAGGGACAAGCCTTAACATACCTGTTCGACCTCCTATTAGCTACACTTATTCGTCCACGCTCGCAAGTCTACATTTAAGAGGATTTTCATTAACATTAGCCTCTTTACCACACACTTATCCCAAGCTTCAAATCAAACTATTCTATATTCTGCCGAAAATCGGGCAGCATCTCCCCTGTTTATATGCCTAGCCCGAATTCTCAATTCAACAACCAACACCACAATAACAATACCAACATTAATAACATCATTTCCCATACCAAAATATTATATAAAACAGCCCTCACTCTGTTTTTCCAACTTCTATAACTACTCAACTCACCATACAATCATTTTACCGTTCTATTTCCCTGAATAAGCCATTATTAACATAAATAGGAAGAGATTCATACCTTTATCCCTTTAATATTGCTGTATCTTCACTTTTCCATGCTATGTTTAGGCCACAACACGCCGCTATATGATTCTGCAATAATAACTATACGCTATCCGGACCGGGATTTGGAAATTATACCTGGTTTGGGCTAAAAAGTGGGTGTGGGAAGGTTGGGGGATTTTATAGAGAAATTGGGATGTTTTTGGGTGTCTTTGGCTGAAAAATAGGGGGCCTCCCCCTTTTATAGAACGGTCGAAGTTCTGCCTGGACCGACATATATTTCCTTCAGCGCGTTCGCGCTGGCTTATTTTTTCTGCCTGCACCTTCGTTCAATAAAAATGTTATAACTCTTGATCCCGATATCGTGTGAGGGCCCATGACCTATGGTTGGAAATCTCTTTCAATTATCTACAACTTTAGTTCTTTGGGGTTTTCCAAATTCCAAACTTATAATATCGTTTTGACCCCTCCAAGTCAGATCATCCGAAAATGTTTCCTTAAATCGTCCTTTTGGAGGGCTTATGCCCATATTTGGCTTATGGGTACTTCTTAGGACTTGCTCAACTTTCCATATACTACTCATATGTCTCTTCACTTGTCCTTCATGAAACTCCAACATGTGGGCCCCACTTGGCTTACAACAACGAGGGCTTTTCGGCAAGTGACATACGCACCGATTCACCCCATATGGTCTTATTTGTCACATATCATATATATGCCATTATTCACTCTTATAGTATAACCTTTCTCCTTTATCTTCGCATGAACTTAATCTTGTTCGGGCTCACACTAAGCTGTCTATAGTCTAGGTAGCATAGAATTTTCCGGGGTGTAACATTCTTCCCCCCTTAGGAACATTCGTCCTCGAATGTTGCAGTATTTCTAACCCACAACATGATCTTTGATTCCTTAGAACAGTTATTCTTCCTTTAGGGTCCGATTACCAGTTGCTTAGACTAGAACTTGGGTCAGTCTCTCCTCATTCTTCCTTAACCCTTTTATTGCATTCAATCGGCTTCTTTCACTTCATTGTCCTCATGTACATAATCAGAGTCTGACTAGTATCTCACTCTCGTTCTATCGCCATTGTTGTAGTCTTGACTTGCCGTGCCATAACTATTCGTCTCCTTTATGTATTCTTTTTTTCTCGCTCCTTGTTTCCCTGTTAGTGGGCAATTACCTTTCTTATTTACGGCGCCCTCTTTTAGTCTATCTCTTCGGTACCATATCGGGCCATCCTTTTTATACCCGTTGATCTTAGATATATACCATACCGATTCCCTGTAGTTCATTAGTCCGGCTCCCTATTCTCTTACATCTTGTCACTACCCCTCTTAATCTTACAGTACAACCCAGAAACATAGGGCTACGACAATTCTTACTCCATTACAACCCTCTTACAATATATATATATATATATATATATATATATATATCTAGCTTTGATTTCCTTGTACCGGTGGTCACTTCACCCGTCGTTATTCCTTATTGGCTTTCCGGGTGACTTTCTTGTAATTGTAGTTAGGCATAACTTTACGTTGATGGTTCATATAATTCCATAGTATATGATCTCTTTCCATTCATAAGAGTAGCGTTTTTTCTTTCCTTTAAGAATTTCCAAACTACCAATCATTGTTCCTTTTTGCTACAATTGTTATCCCTTCCGGCGCTAAAATTTCCTTTTGTCGTCATCCTAAGTATCCTTTGGATTCGTCATCCTTTCCCTCATCCTTTGTGAACTTAGCTTGTATACCTTTCTTGCTCTCTTTATTACCCTTTTGGACATGTCGCTGCATACTTAGGTACGATGCACTTCCTCCTGATACAAAGGGTTCAAACCATGGTCTAGAAATATCGCAGCTCATGTCGGCATGAAGTACTCTCTTAAGTTATCTTTCATACTTTCTTCCTATGTCTGCCTCATGGTACATTCATTGTCAATTCGTTTCAGTTTCTTTCTGATACCTTCCTGATATGCCGATACGCCTCGAACTCTGGCCCTGAGTTAATAAATTTCTCCTTCTGGAGCTTGAGAATGTCATAATTCCTTTCAAGTCCAATATGTTCTTCCCCCTTTATTAAGGAGGTCCTAATACACCAATAGCGTTCAATTTCTTTTCTTCCTCACGAATTATTTTCAGTCCAATCTCAAAAGATACCCTTCAATCACTCTATTCCTTTGCTGACTAACCTTTAGATCTTATTGAACCCGCTTCTAAAATTTCTCACTTCAAACTATATCTGCTTTTCATATCTGAGTGCGTTTAGAATCTTTGCACTCTATTCACTCGCTTTCTCTTTATGAGTCTTATCTTACGGTGCCTTCAAAACAAATCCACACTTCGATCTTCAATCCTTACTTTCAATTTTAAGCCTAATACGTTCCTTTCATCGATTCACTTAATGTCCATGCTGAGATGTATAACAATAACAATTATATCATTTCCGTATAACTCTCACTTTTTGTTTTAGTGTCTATACTTGTCACATCTTAGGGTTCGTCGTTTCAATTTCTACACTTACGCTTTCCTTACTTGCTTCCCCCCTTTTAGGGTCTTACTTATATCACTCGCAAATCCATTACCTCACCTTCAATCTTGAATTCATGTATCCCTTTCCTCAATTCCCTTATTATACGACATCATATTCATGCCATTTCCCATAATTTATAGTTGCAGTAATTCCTGTGTGAAGTATTAACATACTCATCTTGCAGTTGCGTAATTCAGTAGTACAGCCGACGGAGAAATCCAAACAAGGATGTATTTTGCTTAGCTCAGCCGTTAATTATGAGTCAATGTTTACCTCCGCTCCAATAAACAACTCTGGCCCATGGGGATACTCAAAATAATAGTATGTTTAACCGTCTGTACCATCCGTGTAGTGTTACTTACCCCATTCTTCAATAGTCAGCATTTACTGGTAGCGTCATCTTCCCCTTTTCTTTCCATCTCATGTTATTTCTCTCTTTCCCGTAATCGACTTACAGTAACCGTAAATGCATTTCCCTTAAACCGCCATCTTTTCTTATCAAGGATTTAAGTTTCATGCGCAACTAATATCCCTTGTACGTCATACTCCTTTATTCTTGTGTTGTACTCAGCAATTGGTTTCAAAGACAATCATAATCATATCTTTACTTGTTAGTGGTGACAGCCTTACTTTATTGCTTTATCGTCATGTGGTGAACTCGTAACTCATAACCCTTTATGTACTTTACTTGTTCTGTCTTAGTATAGGGTATCCGTAGGAGACACATCTTCCTTTTATCATAATACGACTACTTCTTAAGCTTGTGTACTTCTCATGTTTCCTTTTCTTTCTATACCCATACTTACTCCGTTTTGTAATTAATCCTTTATTCCTCGCACAAGGAACCCTATTCTTAACTCAGTACCGCTTTGTCCTTCAAAATATATTACTTCTATACAATCCATTCTTCGCTTCCAACACTTATCCTACTCATTCCCTCTCATCCTTATTATGCTGATCCTTTTCCTAACAATTGTTCTATGTAGTCATACATCTTTCCATAGTCTTAGTCTTTTACATCCAGCCAAAATCATTCGTGATCTTGATTCTCCGCCACTACTTTGCTGTGTCACCTTTCTCTGATTTCTTTTTTGAGTTGACTTCCTCTTCTCTCATGCTTGCTATCACTCCTGTTATTGTGAAAACTCTATGCTGAACTTTCCCTAACAAGGTCTTATGTGTTTTCTTATCCACTGCTTCATGGCTCGCTTATTGGCTTCACACTTGCATTCACTCTCTATTCACATAGAACGTGTCACCTCTTCAGTCGTTTTCTCGCCATACTTTACTTACTTTGTATTACAGTTCTTGCTACGTTCTCATTATATCCCAATCATAATCAATTCTATAGAGTACCACTTCTTGATCTCGTTCATAACACTGCTTATAAAACAGAATAAACCTCGTGGAGTAAGCATACTTAACCTGTAACTCTTTCTGATTGACCCTATTACGCTTACCACATAAGTTGTCTTACCAAGTTATTCACATTCGTTACAAACCTTCGTATTCTATGCCCCTGTCTTTGTCATGTTGTTACTTCATTTTACTAATAGACTTGTCGTATTTCACTTATGGTTATCCATCCCAATTGATACTTCAGTATCACACTCCCTTAGAGTTAACCTTTCCCTTTTAAATCATATTTTAGTACTACCAATCTTCCAAATTTTCTCTGGTATTTCTCTTTACCATAAACACCATTCCGTGTAATCATCCTTACCTTCCTCTTTCCTTTCACTTCTGGTTATCTTTTAATGTTTCCTTTCCTTTTGCACTCTAGTTCTGTCCTTAGTCCTGTTTGGATCTCAATTTCGTTATGTTCTATTTTGCTTAACTCAATGATACTTTCATAGCTTGCCTTATGTCCTTTCACTCTTATCATTCCTTAACATTCTAACTTGAGTTGCCTTGCACTTTCCCTCAATTCTTCTGTAATATCATAGGCGTATGTCCTTCGCTTATCATCTTACCTTTGGCCTCAACTCTTCGCGTAGTCCCTTCATATCGTATCGCCTTATTAACGCAACTCTACTACTCCCCTCAATCCAACTTGTATACAACTATCTCCATAGCTTCGACATCTATAATATGTCAACATTAGGCCGTATCTATATGCGGTAACACTCTTTAACTTCACTTAAATATATAAGTAATCCCATAATCCTTTCGATACTTTAATATCTTTGAATTTGTCATAATAACCTTCTCTTCGTATAACTCACCTTTCTCACAGATCATTCTTCAGGCCATGCCAAATCCATAACTCCTTTAAAGCAACACATCTCGCTTATTGTCTATTTATAATATTTCCGTTTCACACTTCTTCCTATTAGGTGTACCTAACCAAATGACCTGATTTTGAAAAATTCTGGCAGAGTCTCCTTTGTAATTCTTACTATCCAAAACGTGCATGCAACAAATACCAGCAACGCCTAAAAGGGCATATATATATATGCACGACATATCCTAGCCACCCAAGGCTCCCAATTTCCGGTAAAAGAACAAAGATATCAAAACTTACCTCATATATCACACCTCGAGATGTACCTGATCCTTTAGCGATCTGCCCTGTTATATCTTCTTATTTACCTTCCCTTTTCATTCTTCACCTTTACATCTCAATCATACACGCAATATTCTTACCTTACCCGACACACATCTTTCGTGCCATCGCTTACCTTTGTACTGATTCATTCAATTGTCCAGTTCACAAACTCATGACTAAACTCGTCATCAAGAGAAACATTTGATCAATTCCCCTACTTGTACTTACACTGATTTATCTCTATGTCAACCGATCCATTATCATATAAATATATGCTGATAACGTAGCCTCAACGAAATGACTTACCTCTGTGACTTCCCATATCATCACTCACTTTCTCCCGTCGATACTGTGCTTCTGCTGAGATCAAAGGTTAGTATAAGGAATCTCATTTCCTATGACTTGGCTCTATCACATGATCTTAGTTGTGAAAGAAGAGTAACCTCCCTAGATGCCCGGTAGCCTCCTGTTTATAAATGTGGCACGCTTCACACCATAAACAGGACTTTACTGGACACGACTTTGCAGACAACCCCTAGGACGAACTGCTCTGATACCAATTTGTCACACCTTAATCCTGATAGGGCATGATGGGCACCCGACCTCTTACTTAGAGCCGAGCGAACCCGCTAGTTCTCGTTATGTTCATAATCTTACTGGACTTTTAAATCACGAAATGAAATGCATAATGAAAGCTTTTCAAAAACATTCTTTCCGTCGTTCTCAAATCAAGTAAAATCTATAATCATATGAAATTTGTAACATAATGCCTAATGATACATCCGCTTGCAGAGCCACTTACAAGTCTGACATGTTATATACGTGACTCTGTCTGCAAAGTCGCTAACATAAATCAATATACCATAACATAGATACTTTGACTCGGCAACACTCCGGAAGGAAATGAAGCTCGCCAATCCCGCTGGAACATCTTCTAGCAATATCCTCTACTCACTGTATACACCTGCGTGGCATGAAACGCAGCGTCCACAAGAAGGGACGTCAGTACGAGCAATGTACTGAGTATGTAAGGCATGAACAACGACATAGTAAGAAATACCGAACACGAAAAATAATATAATGGACGTACAGGGATAAAGTAATATAAAAGAGACCAACCTGTGCCTTTGAATGCCCTTTTAAGGCGACTGTCGTGCATGCTTAGCTTTTTAAGAACTTTTCCATACATATCTATATATGACATACATACATATGCATTCACATACACTTACACTTACTATACATACAATCTGTCATATCCGTACCCGGCCCTTTCGGGACTCGCTGTTATCCGTACTCGGCCCTTCCGGGACTCGATGTTATCCATACTCGGCCCTTGCGGGACTCGATGTTATCCGTACTCGGCCCTTGCGAGACTCGATGTTATCCGTACTCGGCCCTTGTGGGACTCGATGTTATCCGTACTCGGCCCTTGCGGGACTCGATGTTATTCGTACGCGGCCCTTGCGGGACTCGATGTTATCCGTACTCGGCCCTTTCGGGACTCGATGTTATCTGTACTCGGCCCTTGCGGGACTCAATGTTATGCCCAACTGATCAGTGGGATGCAATGCATACATACATACATAAATATACATAAAAATACATAATTGAAATCAATGTCATCATTAGCATTACCATTATCATCATATCAATCCTTGGAGAATCAACCATCGCAAGATTAAATCAACGATGTCATGGGAGTCACAAGAATCATGAACTTAGGTGGCACTGGAAATAGAATCGTTATCATCGCTATATCTCACCTCGAAGGAACGAGTAACATGAGGTGAGACCATCAACAATAAGTACGGTTAAGGGATTCATGGAGTTGCTCAATATTCTCATATCGTCATTGAAATCGTAAACTTGGAACCTTTAAACATAAAATCGTTCTCATCATAGTCATCCTAAACATTATTCCGTTTAACGTCATAAGAGGCTTTAAGAGTCATGAACTTCGAGCTTTTGAAAACAAGGCGGTTATGGAAACATTTATGGAATCATAATATAGGAATCATGCCTTTGAAAGAAAGGGACAAGCCTTAACATACCTGTTCGACCTCCTATTACCTACACTTATTCGTCCGCGCTCGCAAGTCTACATTTAAGAGGATTTTCATTAACATTAGCCTCTTTACCACACACTTATTCCAAGCTTCAAATCAAACTATTCTATATTCTGCCGAAAATCGGGCAACATCTCCCCTGTTTATATGCCTAGCCCGAATTCTCAATTCAACAACCAACACCACAATAACAATACCAACATTAATAACATCATTTTCCATACCAAAGTATTATATAAAAAAGCCCACACGCTATTTTTTCAACTTCCATAACTACTCAACTCACCATACAATCATTTTACCGTTCTATTTCCCTGAATAAGCCATTATTAACATAAATAGGAAGAGATTCATACCTTTATCCCTTTAATATTTCTGTATCTTCACTTTTTCATGCTATGTTTAGGCCACAACACGCCGCTATACGATTCTCCAACAATAACTATACGCTATCCGAACCGGGATTTGGAAATTATACCTGGTTTGGGATAAAAAGTGGGTGTGGGAAGGTTAGGGAATTTTCTAGAGAAATTGGGATGTTTTTGGGTGTCTTTGGCTGAAAAATAGGGGGCCTCCCCCTTTTATAGAACGTTCCAGGTTCTGCCTGGATCGACATATATTTCCTTCAGCGCGTTCGCGCTGGCTTATTTTTTCTGCCTGTACCGTCGTTCAGTAAAAAGGTCATAAATCTTGATCCCGATATCGTGTGAGGTCCCACGACCTATGGTTGGAAAGATATTTCAATTATCTACAACTTTAGTCCTTTGTGTTTTTCAAAATTCCAAACTTATAATATCGTTTTGACCCCTCCAGGTCAGATCATCCGAAAATGTTTCCTTAAATCGTCCTTTTGGAGGGCTTATGCCCATATTTGGCTTATGGGTACTTCTTAGGACTTGCTCAAATTTCCATATACTACTCATATGTCTCTTCACATGTCCTTCATGAAACTCCGACGTGTGGGCCCCACTTGTCTTACAGCAACGAGGGCTTTTCGGCCAGTGACATACGCACCGATTCGCCCCATATGGTCTTATTTGTCACATATCATATATATGCCATTATTCACTCTTATAGTATAACCTTTATCCTTAATCCTCGCTTGACCTTACTCTTGTTCGGGCTCACACTAAGCTGTCTACAGTCTAGGTAGCGCAAAATTTTCCGGGGTGTAACATTTGGAACATTTCACAAAACAGGTGGAGGTTCATTAACAGCTAGCTAAGAAAAAGGGTTACAGGCTATAAATGGGAAACTAGGGAACATATATACACATGGGTAGGCTTATACTAGGCAAAAGGGTTCCAAAATCATATCATAGAAGGCCTAAGATCATTTTAACAACCAAACCATTCTTATAAAGTGGCACGACTAACAAGGCAAGTTATAGATTGGAAGTGCACATGAACCTCACGCTTATCAACTCTCAACACATTGGCATATAGATTGGTCATTTCATTTCAGGTTGATCCCCGAACAAATACTAGACACGTGCAACATCCTAATGCTGATAATGTCATAAAAGAGTCATGCATGTCAATTTATCACAGATTTTGAGTACAGAACATTTTTCCGGAGGGGTTCATTCAAACTTTCAAAACATCATACATGTCATAAGTTATTAACACCACTACCACATAAGTCAACATTACTCTATTCTAACTAAACAACAACCTAAAAAATCAAGGTTCATGTCACGACCCAACTAGTGGATCGAGCGGGCACCCACACTAACTCTCCTGGTGGGCGAACCGTTTCCCATATTTATCATTCATTTCAAAACATAAGAAAAGTAAATAGAAAGATTAAGCAATATCAAAATATAAATAAACTACTCAATGCGGAACACTAACACATCATCCCCGGAATCTAGTCTGAATCAGTATTAAGCCACTAACTACTACAAGTCTAAACAATACAAGTCTGAATACAAATACTGTCTCGGAATACGAATAAAAGACAAGTAAAGATAGAAGAATCTCTGGGTAGCGGAATCCATCAAATGCTCACCCTGGAAACTCTACAAGCTGAGCCTCGCGATAACTCACGAGGTGTAGAGGAGGAACCTCCTACAAACTAGGCACTCAGAAAAGAGTACAACAAGGTAGTATCAGTACAAACACCATGTAACGGTAGGTATCATAGGCCGACAACAATTAGATCACACACACACACACACACACACACACACACACACACACACACACACACATATATATATATATATATATATATATATATATATATATATATATATATATATATATATAAGAAAGAAATTGAAAGGTAGACACGCAAGCAGTTAAATATAAGTCACAACACAATCCAAGATCAAGAACAACACATATGATATAAGTACCATAGAAAATTCAACGATATAGATAAATGAAGTAAATGAGCGCATATGCAATGCAATAAAATGCACTGGCCAATAGTCTGTCACCGTACGCACATGCTACGGATGAATATCCTCCACATCTCGATAGTCCTGAACCATGGGGGACCCGCGAAGTCCATGTACTGGTCACTCCACCTATAGCCCAGAGCTGACTTCCACAATAGTAGCCACTCCGTACACAGCCCAGAGATGGCTTCCATATCAAACCTGTCCACAATCTCTTACTCTGTCACAATCTCAGATGTTTTCTTTCTCACATATCATCATTATTACCAAATCACTGTTCATATCAATGTATCATGTAAAATGTGTATGAATGCTATCCATGATGTAAATATCAAGTTTAAATCAGAATCAAGATCTCGTTCGTGCCTCTACATGAGCAATCATGACAATACCAATCCAAGATCATTGTTATTTATTTTATCGATGATAAGTGACAAGCTAAGTGAGAGACGAATGCATCACAAACACAATATGGTAAAGGGGAGACAAGCCCAACATCACACACATGGCGACAAACCAGATCACAATAACAAGGTGACACGCCAACAAAGTCATCAACAATACCAACCTATGAGTATCCATCCCAACTTCATACCTGAAGGCTTACCATGATTTCTCTGTCAATAACTAACTTCTACATATGCTTCGCTAATAGAAGTCTAACCGAAAGGCAAGCCGTAACCTACCTAGATGCAGAGCTGGTGCAACAAACCGTCAAACGTGAGCCTTGCCTTTCTGAAGCGCCTCTGAATACTCAAAGTCGCAAGATGAACCAACTCTGAATACTCTTCAAATCACCCTTGAGTCAGTTAGAGAAATAATTTTGGGAATGGGAAAAGGGTGGTTCGAAATGGGACATTTATTGCTTTTGATTTAGCGACGTCCGCTCCGGCGAATTATGTTCTGCTTCTGCGAGTCACCTCTAAGGAGAAACATACACTAAGGCGGATCACATTGATATGCCAGGGATTCACGCCCGCAGGCCAGGCCCTGTTCAGGCTCAAACAGTCTCGCTGTGGTGAGATACCAAAAACCGACAGAATTCTGGTTTTCACCAAGTTTCACCCCAAATCCTGACACTCATCTGATGTGGCGTGATTTTACGCCACAAATCGATGCTTTCTGCTATAAGTTTTACTTGTTTTTAAGCAAGTCCATGCGAATTTACGTGGTTTTTAGTGTTTTTCAGGTGGTGGAACAGATTTGGCATGACAACAGTAGAAAATGCAAAACCAGGTCGTAAACTCAGTTTACGGTCCGTATTCTACAATACGGGCCGTATTCCATGGTCGTATTAAAGGATAACAGAACCAGAAAGGCAGGTTCAGAAGATAGTGATTTGCGAGCTCAGTTTACGGACCGTATTTCAGTTTACGGTCCGTATTCCAACACGTATTTAACCATTCGAGCAATTGGCAGAAAGTCTGAATTTTGGGAAGTTGAAAGACGACCAAGCAGTTTACGGGCCGTAAATCACTTTACGGTCCGTATTTCAAAAGATGGAATTTGCTCACAACTGAAGGACGACTGGTTCGTAAAGTGATTTACGGTCCGTATTTCAATTTACGGACCGTATTTCGTACCGACGGGACCAAAGTGCAAATCTGTAACTTTTATGTTTTCAAAACCTATAAATAGTCATTGTAGGGTTTTTAATAGCAATCAGTTATTATATTTTTTGTCTCTTAACTTAGAACATTAAATACTCTCTAGTTTTTGAAGATTCAAACATCAATTCAAGTATTATCAATTCATCCTTTCTTCTAAAGTAAGAAATTATGAATTCTTCAATTTCTTATCTCTTGTTCTTTGTCATGAGTAGCTAAATTCCCTTACTTGGGTTGTGAACCCAATGATGGGTGTTTGTGATTGGGTTTGTGATTGATATACAAATAATGGATTATTAGGGTTTAGTTATTCTTCATTCTTCATTCATAATTAATGGTTGTAAACATTGATTAAAGCCATAAACCTTGATTTATTTGGGAAAATAATTAGGGTTGGTAAGAATAACTAACAAGAACTCAAAGCTTTAAACTTTGTTTAATAAATTCACTTAGGAATAAGCAGAATTTACTTGGCATGATTAATCGTTCTTCATAGTTGCTTTCTTATATTTGAAAAAACATAGAAAGACATAATCTTTATTTATTGGGAAATAGTAGAGATTCACATAGAGATTAAGTGCATTCATATAATGACCCATTACAAGTATATCAAGATCAATACCCATGATCATACACTCTATCTAAAGGGGACACAACCTTAGTTTGTTTTACCATAGATTACCACCAAAGCAATAAATAACAATAAGTTATAGAAAAACCAACTTTTACCAAAATCATCGGATTAAGACATTAGACCTAGAACTTAGCATCCTACGACTTTAGTAACCTTTTCACACCATATTCCCTGTGGGAATCGACTCCAACCTTGTTGGGTTACTATATTTGACAACGTCCGCGTTATACCATTAATATGTGTAATTTGAGCGTATCAAATTTTGGCGCCGTTGCCGGGGAATACGGTTTTGAAATTACTAAATAGTGTTTGCTTTGATTAAAGTCTTTTGCTTATTCCATCACACCTTGTTTGCTACTCTGTGTAAACCAGGTGAACATGAATCAAAATCAGCAAAATCAACGTGCTGGTAACCAGGGGAATCGGTTGAACAATCAGTCGAACGAATCTGATGATGAGAATATTTTTGCTGAACTTGTTCCAGAGGATGACTGTGCATCTGCTATTGTGGAGCTGCCCCGAAATTCGATTACTTTATGGGCAGAGATGGTAGCTGCTTTTCTCACAAAATGGTACCCCCCTAGCAAGAAGGCTGAGATTCGTGACAAGATATATGAATTAAAGCAGTGACCGGGGGAACAACTATATGAAGCTTGGGAGAGATTCAAGGATTATTTGCAGAAGAGCCCGAATCATGGTTTTCCGGAACAGATATTGATGGAGAAGTTCTACCGAGGGTTAGATCCAGCGACACAGTCAGTAGCTAATAATGCAGTTGATGGTTTTTTTATGAACAAGACTTTTCGACGAGTGACCACCATGCTTAACAAGCTGACAACTCATAATCAGGCTTGGCACTCAAACAATGCTGATGTGGTACCGTATGGTAGTGCTTTGATCCAGAATATAGTGAGGGAGAATCAAGACACCCAGCAAACATTGGTAGAACTTGCAACAAATATTTCCTTGCTTACGAAGAAGTTTGATGAATCTCAAATCGAGAAGGTAAATGTTTGTGAGGATGATACAGTTTTGCCAAAAGGGATGTACCATGCTAAAGATGGTCCGTTCCTTGATGGGCCACCTATGCAGGTTGAAGATGCTAATTATGTTAATAACTCTCAAGGGGGTTATCAAAGACAGAATTACCAAGGTGGCTATCAAAATCAGAATCAATGGAGACCTCAGCAAGGTCAAGGTGCTTACAACAACTCTGGGAACTACAATAATAATTATGGTGGTGCGAACCAAGGGAGCTACAACAACAACAACAATTTTGGGAACAAGAGTTCAAATCCTTATATACCACCGAAAGGGCAGTCAACAGAGCAAGGTAGTTCGAAAGTTGAGGCAATGCTTGAGAAGATTCTGGCTAATCAATCTAAGTCTGAAAGGACTTTATCTGGGTTGACAGAAATAGTGGGTTCCCATACAGCGGCTATTCAGAAGCTTGAGTCGCAGATGAGGGATATTTCTAGAGAGCAGCACCCTCCTAAAAAGGGA
The DNA here is from genome assembly GCF_019175385.1 of Lycium barbarum. NCBI lineage: Eukaryota > Viridiplantae > Streptophyta > Magnoliopsida > Solanales > Solanaceae > Lycium > Lycium barbarum. Next base: position 25,804,277 of record NC_083342.1, on the reverse strand, counting down.
GGACTTCCGAGTGACACTATTTCAAATCCCAAAAATGGGGGAAGCGGTGTAGATCGTGTGTTTGCCATCACTACTAGGAGTGGTAAAACACTCCAGGGGGCTGCTGAGAAGGTGATTGATCTTGAGCAGATAGATGAAGAGGATGAGGTGTAGTCTAAAGCACCCATTATTGCTGAGGAGAATCCTACTAACAAGAAGGGTGCTGATATTCCAGAGATGGTGAAGGAAGCTGAAAACACAAGCAAGCAGGCTGTAAAAGGGGCGCTCCACCCTTTGACGCAGCTTTTCAAATCTAAACCTCCTTTTCCTCAGAGGTTGGTAAAGAAGAAGGAAGATGCTAAGTTTGAGAAGTTTTATGATCAGCTGAAGCAGTTATCTCTGAATTTTCCCTTCTTGGAAGCTGTCAAGGAGATGCCCGGTTTTGCGAAATATTTGAAGGATCTGCTAACCAAGAAGAAAACGGTGCAGCATGAAATCTTGAGTTTGACTCACACTGTGAGTTCCATCATTTCAACTACAACTGTGTAGAAAAAGGGAGATCTTGGGGCATTCACCATTCCTTGTTCTATTGGGCACCATGATTTTGCTCGTGCTTTGTGTGATAATGGGGCGAGTATAAATTTGATGCCCCTTGCTATATATAAACAACCAGGTTTAGGGATGCCAAGGCCGACTATAATGAGATTGCAGATGGCTGATAGGTCGATCAAAAGACCTGTTGGGGTGGTTGATGATGTAATTGTGCGGGTTGGTGATTTTATGTTGCCCGCTGATTTTGTGATTCTTGACTATGATGTTGATCGAGACATTCCTATCATTCTGGGGAGACCTTTCCTTGCTACAGGGAGGGCTCTGATGGATTCGGAGAAAAATGAAATCAAGTTCCGAGTCAACAATGAAGAAGTGACTTTTTAAGCTAACAAAGGGATGAAGTTACCATGTGCTTACGAGAGTATTTCGGTAATTGATTCATTTGATGTTGTTGATGAAGCAGTGGAGTTCAAGATGGAAGAAGAAAGTTTGGGTGAGGCTTTAGCTGGTATGCTTATGAATTTTGATGCTGAAGACATGGAAGGCTATGTGGAGACAGTTAATTCACTTGATGGGTTGGGCTCATATACGTACCACCCAAAGAAGCTGAATCTTGATCTGGAAAATAGAACAACTCCTCCAGCAAAGCCTTCGATCATCGAGCCACCCAAATTGGAGCTTAAGCAGCTCCTATCACACCTGAAATATGAGTTCCTTGGTCCAGACAATACATTACCTATGATTGTTTCAGCCCATTTGACGGAGGAGCAGATTTTTCAACTGTTGGAGGTGTTAAGGGAGTATAGGCGTGCAATTGGTTAGACCATAGCAGAAATTCGAGGCATTCCATCTAGGATCTGTGAGCACAAAATTCAGTTGGAGGAGGGTAGCAAACTGAGTGTAGAGCATCAGAGGCGACTGAACGAGAATATGCAAGAGGTCATCAAGAAAGAGATCATCAAATGGCTGGATGCGAGTGTGGTTTACGCAATTGCTGATAGTAAATGGGTGAGCCCAGTCCAATGTGTTCCTAAGAAGGGCAGCATCACTGTTGTGCCAAATGCAAAGAATTAGTTGATCCCGACCAGAACTGTCACCGGATGGAGAGTTTGACTGGACTATCGCAAGCTCAATACAGCCACTTGCAAGGACCATTTTCCTATGCCCTTCATTGATCAGATGCTTGATAGGCTAGCAGGGCGTTCCTACTATTGTTTCCTTGATGGTTATTCGGGCTACAATCAGATCAACATTGCTTTGGAGGATCAGGAGAAGACCACGTTTACTTGTCCTTATGGGACATTTGCATTCAGCTGGATGCCTTTTGGTTTGTGTAATGCTCCAGCCACTTTTCAGAGGTGCATGATGTCAATCTTCTCTAACATGGTAGAGGATTTCTTGGAAGTGTTCATGGATGACTTTTCTGTGGTGGGTGATTCATTTGAAGATTGTCTTGGCCATCTGGGTCAAGTGCTAAATAGGTGTGAGGAGACCAATCTGGTGCTGAACTGAGAGAAGTGTCATTTTATGGTGAAGGAAGGAATCGTCCTCGGTCACAAAATCTCTGAGAAGGGAATCGAGGTCGATCAAGCAAAAATTGATGTGATTGCAAAACTTCCTCCACCTATCTCAGTCAAAGGTGTCCGAAGTTTCTTGGGACATGCTGGGTTCTACAGGAGCTTCATCAAAGATTTCTATAAGATTGCCAATCCATTGTGAAAGCTTCTTGAAAAAGAGGCTAAATTTGTGTTTGATGATAAGTGCCAGAAGGCGTTTGAGGAGTTAAAAGAGCGTCTCACTACTGCTCCTATTATTGTTGCTCATGAATGCTCCTTGCCATTTGAACTGATGTGTGATGCTAGTGGTTTTGCAATAGGTGCTGTGCTTGGGTAGAGGCACAATAAAATTATGCACCCGATATATTATGCAAGCAAAACATTGAATGCTGCCCAGATGAATTATATGGTGACGGAGCAAGAGCTTCTTGCCATTGTGTTTGCTTTTGAGAAATTTCGGGCCTACTTGTTGGGGTCCAAAGTAGTGGTTTACACTGACCATGCAGCCTTGAGATACCTCATGGAAAAGAAGGAACCAAAGCCACGACTGATCAGATGGGTGCTATTGCTGCAAGAGTTTGATTTTGAGGTGAAGGACCGCAAGGGTACTGAAAATCAGGTTCCTGACCATCTCTCTCGGCTTGAAGAGGCTGGGAGACCTTCTGATGAGCTTGATATAGATGATGCTTTTCCTGATGAGAGGGTGTTGGCGGTGTCAAATGATGTGGCACCGTGGTATGCTGACATTGCCAATTATTTGGTAACAGGCATAGTTCAAGAAGATATCAAAGCCTACTAAAAGAAGAAATTCTTGCTGGATGCTCGGCAGTACTATTGGGACGAGACTTATTTGTTCCGAACATGCGCTGACAACATCATTCGGCATTGTGTTCCGGAAAGTGAAGTGATGGCGATTCTAAAAGCGTGCCATGACTCTCCTCTTGGGGGTCATCATAGCGGAAACCGGACTGCGGCTAAGGTACTTGAGTGCGGCTATTACTGGCCGACTATTTTTCATGATGCTATTCTATTGGTGCGGTCCTAGTATCAATGTCAGAGGCAAGGGAATATCGGCAGAAGGCAAGAGATGCCTATGAATTTTGTTATGGAGGTGGAAGTGTTCGATGTCTGGGGGATTGACTTTATGGGACCCTTTATGAGTTCAGGTGGCATGAAATACATCTTGGTTGCTGTGGACTATGTGTCAAAATGGGTAGAAGCGGTGGCTTTACCCAATAATGAGGTCAAGAGTGTTATGGGGTTCGTCAAGAAGAAGATATTTACTCGTTTTGGTACTCCGCGGGCTATAATCAGCGATGGTGGATCCCACTTTTGCAATAGAGCTTTCGCGGGACTGATGGAGAAATATGGTGTAAAACATAGGGTGGCAACGCCTTATCACCCTCAGACAAGTGGACAGGTTGAAGTGTCTAATAGGGAGATCAAGAGTATTCTAGCGAAAACAGTGAATGCAAATAGAACTGATTGGGCCCGCAAGCTCGATGATGCTCTATGGGCATACCGGACTACTTTCAAGACTCCGATTGGAACTTCACCCTTCATGCTTGTATTCGGAAAAGCTTGTCACATGCCTGTTGAACTTGAGCACAAGGCTATGTGGGCGCTGAAGAAACTGAATATGGATTGGGAGGAAGCAACCAAGCTCAGGTTGTTTCAACTAAATGAGATGGATGAATTTCGGTACCAGGCATATGAGAGTGCAGCACTTTATAAAGAAAGGATGAAGCAATACTATGACAAGAAGATCCTGAAGCGAGAGTTCTACAAGGGTGACCCTGTGTTGCTATTTAACTCTCGGTTGCAGTTGCTACCTGGTAAGCTTAAATCAAGGTGGTCTGGTCCATTTGAGGTGGTAGGTGTTTCGCCCCATGGAGCAATTGAGTTAAAGTCCGGAGATGGAACTCGGACATTTAAAGTGAATGGGCAGAGGTTGAAGCACTATCACGGAATGGTTTCGGAAGATAGGATTGTTGATCGCTACAGGTTGAAATACCTCGGAACGATCAATGATCTGGTGTACCAAGATAAGGAGTGAATGGTCACCACCGTCGGGCCGCGACGTTAAATCAAGCGCTTCTTGGGAGGCAACCCAAGTGTAATGTTTATTTTTCTTGTTGTTTTTTTTTTACATATAGGGTAATGGTTTTTTTGGTGCAGGAATATATTACAGAAAATATTGCTGAAAAGCAGGTAAGTTCAGTTGTAGGAAACTGTCTTGTAACATTGCAAAATGCACCTGCAGGTTACGGACCGTATTTCACAATACGGCTCGTAAACCAGGGCGTATTTAACATTGTCACAAGACAGTAAGCACTGCAATGTCACATGGCAGTTTACGACTATGGAGGACGGACCGTATTTCACAATACGGTCCGTAAACCTGATCGTAAACTACCATGAGACATTACAGTGTATTGCCCTTATCAACCTCTCTAAATACGGGTCATAAACTAATTTACGGACCGTATTTAGAATTAAAATAAAACTGAAATAGGCACGATTTAAACATTATAGCATTTTAAATAAGGGCAGAGAAATGTTCACTCCATTCCATTCCCTCCATTAAATCCCCCTCATCCCCACGATTTCCCACATAACCCATGATCTTCCACCTCTCCAATCAACATAAATACACAACTCACACCCAAAAACACACCCACTCTCACTAGAAGTTGTAATCTCTGCCCTAGGTTTAAATTTGTCTGTGATTCAAGTTGTGTTCTCTCAAAATCTGTGCTTATAGTGATCTGATTCATCATTGAAAGGTATGATTGACACTCCCCATTCTTATTTTACATCAGAGAGTGTGTACTTGATGGTAAGTAGTGATTATGCTAGGTCTGTGAAATTAAGTACTAGCCTACCTTGGTTAATGATCTTGTGAGGGGATAGGTGTGTTAAAGTTCTTTCAATTCTCATGGGTAAGTGTTAATAAAACCCAAATGGGTTGGAGGGCATGCCGTACTTTAAAATTCAATATTTCAAGTTTTGGTCTGCCCACTAATAACCTGCCTCTTGTGGGAATTATGAAAAATTGGTAGAAAATGGGTGAAGTCTGAGTAACCTAATCCCCGTACACAATGTGATACTGAGATGTGCAACGAAATTTTGAAATCAGAATATGTATCTGTCTGTGATGCGAAATACGACTATGCTTTACGGACCGTATTTCAGTTTACGGTCCGTATTTAAGCATGTCACGAATGGGCAGAATGTTATCCAAAGAACTAAGCAGTTTACGATCTAACTTTACGGACCGTATTTCAGTTTACGGTCCGTATTTAAGATTTCATGAAGGGACAAAGTGTTCTCCAAGAAAATTGCTTAGTTTACGATCGTGCTTTACGGACCGTAAATCAGTTTACGGTCCGTCTTTTGTGTTTACGACCACAGACAGAACATATAATTTGTGCACAGTCAAGTTGTCTTATCTTTGGTTCGACGTTCCATGGTAACTAATATGTGGGTCAGAAAAGGAATGTAAAGAAAGCGGGGGCCCAAAGCACGGGCAAAAGAAAGAAAGCGCGCTCGGATTCGAGGTTGATAGATGAACCTTCCAATTCGGAAGGGGAACAATCAGGATCCGAGTACGCCGAGGTTATACTGCCACCAAAGGTCAGGGGGCCCCCACGCAAGACACAACGGCAATGCCATCACATCGCTCAACTATGACCCCGTCCAAGTCTGCGTCGGAAGCCTCCCAGTCTGAAGAGGGGGATTCTGACGTGGAAACATCAAGCAGGGGGGCAGCCACCCAAACGGATCCGGAGAGTGACTCAGCGAGGCTTAGTGAGGATAATGATGCGGATGATGGTACGCCGCCTAAGGGTCATAAACTGGCCGTCAGGACCAAACGGCTGGAGGAAGAAATGTTGCGGTTCTCGGAAAAAGGGTCAAAGAAATTGTATGACCAATGGATGGTCGGGACAGAAAATCCGTCGCAGAAAATATTTGAAGAACGACGACTAATTTTCGATGGTATCTCGGCTCATCCACAGCTGGATGATACCATCAAAGGGTACAAACTGGACGTGTTCACTCATGAGCCGGGAGGGTATGCTCCGCATATTGTGCGGGAGTTCTATGCATCATATGGGGCAGTCCTGATGTCGATGAAGAAGCCGAGTCGTGCTTGGCATGAGATTCCCATGCTGGAGAATGTGACAGTCCGGAACTCACTGGTTGATATTTCCTCCAAAGCCATCAACAGGGTCCTGTTTGGTGATGATTTTGTGGCTCCTACTGATCTGAGCCTGTTCCTAGACAAACGAGACACGAAGGACAAGAAATCCGTGAGGGAATGGACTGATGCAATTATCACCTCTGAGCCACATTAGCAGAAATGGACTAATGATGGGAAAATCAAGATTACTAAAAGCTGTTTGTTCACAGAGGCTAAATTTTGGTAGACATTGCTTCGGTACAGGATCACTCCAACCCAGGCAGACATTACCCTTTCCACCAGCCTGGCAGTCACTATTGCCTCATTGATGTTAAGGTACCCGATGGATATTGGGGAGCTAATAACTGAGGAGCTGCATGTGCGGGCATACAAGCCCAACCAGAACATGGTATTTCCGTGTCTTATCACGGAATTGTGTCGACGGGCAAGGATATTTCATCTTCCAGATTGGGATGGTACCATCACAACTGCTCATGTAGGGGATTGGAGGAAAAATAAGGTGATAAGCAAAAAGGACCGAGAGGTAGATCAGTCCGGTGATGACGACGACACTCAGCTAGAGTTGAGTCCGAGCCGTGCTTATGGGACTGATCCAGTAGGGTCCGAGATGGGTTCTGCTACTACTGGGCCTGAGGTTCCCATGACAGGTGTTCCAGATACTGTCAATACACAAGATGCTGCAGCCACACTGGGTGTTTCTAAGGCAAGACCTCCACCACCACCTCCGACCACACAGGGCCCTCCTTTGAGGTTTGCCACTGCCGCTGCGACAGCTGAGCCTGCTGATCCAGTGCTGGAGTTGTTGTGTTTCAGCCACGCTAACTATATCCATATTGCAGTCAAAGCAGTGAGGACTGAACGGCAGGTAGAAAAAATATTGCAACAATTTAAGCCAAAAGTGGTGAGAATAGGGCAGCAGCTGGTTACTGAGGTGACCACAGAAATCCGTGCGGTGTTTGAGAAAAAGCACGAAGTGTATCAGGCTAGACTAGACAACTTTGAGGCGAAATTGTTGACTCGAGAGCAGACCACACCCGGTGGGGAGTCTAGTTCATTGAGGAGTGAGTTGGAGAAGTTGAAAAGGGAGCTTGAAGCACTCAAGGTGCAAGGGATGGTAGCCACACCAGTGCCAGCACCACGTGCCATTTTGCCTACCACGTTTAAGGTGCTGGATCTGCTGGATTCTGAGGAGGAGGCGGAGGATCAGAGACGACTGAACGAGAATATGCAAGAGGTCGTTAAGAAAGAGATCATCAAATGGCTGGATACGGGTGTGGTTTACCCAATTGCTGATAGTAAATGGGTGAGCCCAGTCCAATGTGTTCCTAAGAAGGACGGCATCACTGTTGTGCCGAATGCAAAGAATGAGTTGATCCCGACCAGAACTGTCACCGGATGGAGAGTTTGCATGGACTATCGCAAGCTCAATACAGCCACTTGCAAGGACCATTTCCCTATGCCCTTCATTAATCAGATGCTTGATATTCTAGCAGGGCATTCCTACTATTGTTTCCTTGATGGTTATTTGGGCTACAATCAGATCAACATTGCTTTGGAGGATCAGGAGAAGACCATGTTTACTTGTCCTTATGGGGCATTTGCATTCAGTCGGATGCCTTTTCGTTTGTGTAATGCACTAGCCACTTTTCAGAGGTGCATGATGCCAATCTTCTCTAACATGGTAGAGGATTTCTTGGAAGTGTTCATGGATGACTTTTCTGTGGTGGGTGATTCATTTGAAGATTGTCTTGGCCATCTGGGTCAAATGCTAAATAGGTGTGAGGAGACCAATCTGGTGCTGAACTTAGAGAAGTGTCATTTTATGGTGAAGGAAGGAATCGTCCTCGGTCACAAAATCTCTGAGAAGGGAATCGAGGTCGATCAAGCAAAAATTGATGTGATTGCAAAACTTCCTCCACCTATCTCAGTCAAAGGTGTCCGAAGTTTCTTGGGACATGCTGGGTTCTACAGGCGCTTTATCAAAGATTTCTCCAAGATTTCCAATCCATTGTGCAAGCTTCTTTAAAAAGAGGCTAAATTTGTGTTTGATGATAAGAGCCAGAAGGCGTTTGAGGAGTTAAAAGAGAGTCTCACTACTGCTCCTATTATTTTTGCTCCTGACTGGTCCTTGTCGTTTGAACTGATGTGTGATGCTAGTGGTTTTGCAATAGGTGCTGTGCTTGGGAAGAGGCACAATAAAATTATGCACCCGATCTATTATGCAAGCAGAACATTGAATGCTGCCCAGATGAATTACATGGTGACGGAGCAAGAGCTTCTTGCCATTGTGTTTGCTTTTGAGAAATTTCGGGCCTACTTGTTGGGGTCCAAAGTAGTGGTTTACACTGACCATGCAGCCTTAAGATACCTCATGGCAAGGAAGGAAGCAAAGCCACGACTGATCAGATGGGTGCTATTGCTGCAAGAGTTTGATTTTGAGGTGAAGGACCGCAAGGGTACTGAAAATCAAGTTGCTGACCATCTCTCTCGGCTTGAAGAGCCTGGGAGACCTTCTGATGAGCTTGATATGGATGATGCTTTTCCGGATGAGAGGGTGTTAGCGGTGTCAAATGATGTGGCACCGTGGTATGCTGACATTGCCAATTATTTGGTAACAGGCATAGTTCCAGAAGATATCAAAGCCTACCAAAAGAAGAAATTCTTGCGGGATGCTTGGCAGTACTATTGGGGTGAAACTTATTTGTTCCGAACATGCGCTGACAACATCATTCGGCGTTGTGTTCCGGAAAGTGAAGTGATGGCGATTCTAAAAGCGTGCCATGACTCTCCTGTTGGGGGTCATCATAGCGGAAACCGGACTGCGGCTAAGGTACTTGAGTGCGGCTATTACTGGCCGACTATTTTTCATGATGCTAATCTATTGGTGCGGTCATGTGATCAATGTCAGAGGCAAGGGAATACTGGCAGAAGGCAATAGATGCCTATGAATTTTGTTATGGAGGTGGAAGTGTTCGATGTCTGGGGGATTGACTTTATGGGACCCTTTGTGAGTTCAGGTGGCATGAAATACATCTCGGTTGCTGTGGACTATGTATCAAAATGGGTAGAAGCGGTGGCTTTACCCAATAATGAGGTCAAGAGTGTTATGGGGTTCCTCAAGAAGAACATATTTACTCGTTTTGGTACTCCGCGGGCTATAATCAGCGATGGTGGATCCCACTTTTGCAATAGAGCTTTCGCGGGACTGATGGAGAAATATGGTGTAAAACATAGGGTGGCAACGCCTTATCACCCTCAGACAAGTGGACAGGTTGAAGTGTCTAATAGGGAGATCAAAAGTATTCTAGCGAAAACAGTGAATGCAAATAGAAATGATTGGGCCCGCAAGCTCGATGATGCTCTATGGGCATACCAGACTGCTTTCAAGACTTCGATTGGAACTTCACCCTTCAAGCTTGTATTCGGAAAAGCTTGTCACTTGCCTGTTGAACTTGAGCACAAGGCTATGTGGGCGCTGAAGAAACTGAATATGGATTGGGAGGAAGCAACCAAGCTCAGGTTGTTTCAACTAAATGAGATGGATGAATTTCGGTACCAGGCATATGAGAGTGCAACACTTTATCAAGAAAGGATGAAGATATACTATGACAAGAAGATCCTGAAGCGAGAGTTCTACAAGGGTGACCCTGTGTTGCTATTTAACTCTCGGTTGAAGTTGCTGCCTGGTAAGCTTAAATCAAGGTGGTCTGGTCCGCTTGAGGTGGTAGGTGTTTCGCCCCATGGAGCAATTGAGTTAAAGTCCGGAGATGGAACTCGGACATTTAAATTGAATGGGCAGAGTTTGAAGCACTATCACAGAATGGTTTCGGAAGATAGGATTGTTGATCGCTACAGGTTGAAATACCTCGGAACGATCAATGATCTGTACCAAGATAAGGAGTGAATGGTCACCACCGTCGGGCCGCGGCGTTAAATCAAGCGCTTCTTGGGAGGCAACCCAAGTGTAATGTTTATTTTTCTTGTTTTTGTTTTACATATAGGGTAATGGTTGTTTTGGTCCAGGAATATATTACAGAAAATATTGCTGAAAAGCAGGTAAGTTCAGTTGTAGGAAACTGTTTTGTAACATTGCAAAATACGCCTGCAGTTTACGGACCATATTTCACAATACGACTCGTAAACCAGGGCGTATTTAACATTGTCACAAGACAGTAAGCACTGCAGTGTCACATGGCAGTTTACGACCATGAAGGACGGATCGTATTTTACAATACGGTCCGTAAACCTGATCGTAAACTACCGTGAGACATTACAGTGTACTGCCCTCATCAACCTCTCTAAATACGGGTTGTAAACTAATTTACGGACCGTATTTAGAATTAAAAAAAAAACTGAAAGAGGCACGATTTAAACATTACAACATTTTAAATAAGGGTAGAGAAACGTTAACCCCATTCCATTCCCTCCATTAAATCCCTTTCCTCCATTAAATCCCCTTCCATTTACCGTTCCCTCCTTAAATCCCCCTCATCCCCACGATTTTCCACATAACCCATGATCTTCCACCTCTCCAATCAACATAAATACACAACTCACACCCCAAAACACACCCACTCTCACTAGAAGTTGTAATCTCTGCCCTAGGTTTAAATTTGTCTGTGATTCAAGTTGTGTTCTCTCAAAATCTGTGCTTATAGTGATCTGATTCATCATTGAAAGGTATTCCATACTTTAAAATTCAATATTTCATGTTTTGGTCTGCCCACCAATAACCTTCCTCTTGTGGGAATTATGAAAAATTGGTAGAAAATGGGTGAAGTCTGAGTAACCTAATCCCTGTACACAATGTGAAACTGAGATGTGCAACGAAATTTTGAAATCAGAATATGTATCTGTCTGTGATGCGAAATACGACTATGCTTTACGGACCGTATTTCTGTTTACGGTCCATATTTAAGCATGTCACGAATGGGCAGAATGTTATCCAAAGAACTGAGCAGTTTACGATCTAACTTTACAGACCGTATTTCAGTTTACGGTCCGTATTAAATATTTCATGAAGGGACAAAGTGTTCTCCAAGAAAATTGCTCAGTTTACGATCGTACTTTACGGACCGTAAATCAATTTACGGTCCGTCTTTTGTGTTTACGACCACAGACAGAACATATATTTTGTGCATAGTCAAGTTGTCTTATCTTTGGTTGGATGTTCCATGGTAACTAATTTGCTGTGTCTTCTGCAGGAATGGGTCAGAAAAGGAATGCAAAGAAAGCGGGGGCCAAAAGCACGGGTAAAAGAAAAAAACGCGCTCGGATTCGAGGTTAATAGATGAACCTTCCAATTCGGAAGGGGAACAATCAGGATCCGAGTACGCCGAGGTTATACCGCCACCAAAGGTCAGGGGGCTCCCCACGCAAGACACTGCAGCAACGACATCACATCCCTCACCTATGACCCCGTCCAAGTCTGAGTCGGAAACCTCCCAGTCTGAAGAGGTGGATTCTGACGCGGAAGCATCAAGCAGGGGGGCAGCCACCCAAACGGATCCGGAGAGTGACTCAGCGGGGCCTAGTGAGGATAATGATCCGGATGATGGTACGCCGCTTAAGGGTCGTAAACTGGCCGTTAGGACCAAACGGTTGGAGGACGAAAAGTTGCGGTTCTCGGTAAAAGGGTCAAAGAAATTGTATGACCAATGGCTGGCTGGGACAGAAACTGGGGGACAGCCGCGGCGGAAAATATTTGAAGAACGGCGATTGATTTTCGATGGTATCTCGGCTCATCCACAGCTGGATGATACCATCAAAAGGTACAAGCTGGACGTGTTCACTCATGAGCCGGGAGAGTATGCTCCGCATATTGTGCGGGAGTTTTATGCATCATATGGGGCTGTCCTGATGTCGATGAATAAGTCGAGTCGTGCTTGGCATGAGATTCCCATGCTGGAGAATATGACAGTCCGGAACTCACTGGTTGATATTTCCTCCAAAGCCATCAACAGGGTCCTGTTTGGTGATGATTTTGTGGCTCCTACTGATCTGAGCCTGTTCCTAGACAAACGAGACAGGAAGGACAAGAAATTCGTGAGGGAATGGACTGCTGGAATTATCACCTCTGAGCCATATGAGCAGAAATGGACTAATGATGGGAAAATCAAGATTACTAAAAGTTGTTTGTCCACAGAGGCTAAATTTTGGTGGACATTGCTTCGGTACAGGATCACTCCAACCCAGGCAGACAATACCCTTTCCACCAGTCAGGCAGTCACTATTGCCTCGTTGATGTCAAGGTACCCGATGAAAATTGGGGAGCTAATAGCTGAGGAGCTGCATGTGTGGGCACACAAGCCCAACCAGAACATGGTATTTCCGTGTCTTATCACAGAATTGTGTCGACGGGCAAGGATATTTCAGCTTCCAGATTGGGACGGTACCATCACAGCTGCTCTTGCAGGGGATTGAAGGAAAAATAAGGTGATAAGCAAAAAGGACCGAGAGGCAGATCAGTCCGGTGATGACGACGACACTCAGCTAGAGTTGAGTCCGAGTCGTGCTTATGGGACTTATCCAGTAGGGTCCGAGATGGGTGCTGCTACTACTGGGCCTGAGGTTCCCACGACAGGTGTTCCAGATACTGTTGATACACAGGATGCTGCAGCCACACTGGGTGTTTCTGAGGCAAGACCTCCACCACCACCTCCGGCTATATAGGGCCCTCCTTTGGGGTCTGCTACTGCGACAGCTGAGCCTGCTAATCCAGAGCTGGAGTTGCTGCGTTTCAGCCACGCTAACTACAATCATATTGCAGTCAAAGCAGTGAGGACTGAACGGCAGGTAGAAAAAATATTGCAACAATTTAAGCCGAAAGTGGTGAGAATAGTGCAGGAGCTAGTTACTGAGGCGACCACAGAAATCCATGCGGAGTTTGAGAAAAAGCACGAAGTGTATCAGGCTAGACTAGACAGCTTTGAGGCGAAATTGTTGACTCGAGAGAAGACCACACCCGGTTGGGAGTCTAGTTCATTGAGGAGTGAGTTGGAGAAGCTGAAAAGGGAGCTTGAAGCACTCAGGTGCAAGGGATGGTAGCCTCACCAGTGCCAGCACCACGTGCCATTTTTCCTACCACGTTGAAGGTGCTGGATCTTCTGGATTCTGAGGAGGAAGCGGAGGATGCCGAACCTGTTGGTCGCGATACGGGAAAGAGGGTCTGTGAGCCATCTGAGGACCCAGAGGAGTTGGACAGGAGATTGAAGAAAACTGAAAAGACGAAAATGCAGCAGGTAATCATTCAGTTGTTGGTTGAGCCGCAGCGCAAACCGGGTGAGCCATCGGAGTGACGTAAGGTCGGTGACCTCCGATTACACTATGGAATACTCGTGATCGCCTCGTCTCACCTTGAACGGACGAGTATTTTAAGGTGAGACTATCAACGGAGAATAATCTTAAAGTAAACGAAAAATGAAATCGGGGCATCATAGATATCAGTTCATAGGCTTTGAAATCCTTAGAAAATAATGTCATAGCTAAGGAATATAAATAAGATTCGAAAATTAGTTTATTACTTTCATATTCACATAGAATACTTAGCTTAGGAATCTTAGTCATAGAATCGTTCCGGTAGTACTTATCGTAGGCATATCCTCTCGTCTAGCATCATTGTCATCATTATCATCATAGAAGTCTCCTCGTTAGAGTAGTTATAGTACTTATCATTTCGTAATGAAATCGGGATCAAAGGATTCCCTTGGATTCAACTTCTAGTAAGTCCAACAAGACCATAAGGAAAATCCGAGAGTAATAGGCCCACCTCGGGCCAGATGAGGTAGCGTATACTATTTGCATATGTTACATGTCATAGCGTTACTTGTGAGGGTTCTAGGGTAATCGGGTCCCATTTGTGCAAGTTCTAGGGGTTTAGGAGGTCTTTCCATCATTTTGCACTTTCTAGTTCAATTCTATTGAACAAAAAGGAGAAAACTTTAGGTGCGGATTCCGGGGAACGGAGTTGTCCCCGAGGCTCGTACCCAACTTATTGCAGCTAAGACATGCCATAGAAGGAAGGGTGAAGCCTTACATACCTCTTTCCGCTCCTTTTGCTATTCCGAATTCACGTTGCAATCTCGTCAAAATCTGCAAATTGGTCATGTTTACCAAAATTCTTATTAGGATACTTAGCGTTAGAATCTTAAGGAAACACTTGGCTACCGAAATTTTGGCAGCACTTCCTCTGTAAATATACCATCCTCAACATTCAACATAGCCAAATTCTCATCATCCACAATCCGGGAATTCAAACCCGGCCAAACTATTAACATAATTCAACAATCACACTAGCAATTCACATATTCCATTCAAGATGCATGATCTCGATTTACTACTTTCTTCAAAACCTTCCGACTTCAATGAACACAATAGCAACCTTATAATATATATTCCAACAACATCATACTAATATCATTACACGCTATCCATGCAAGAACATTATTTTTCAATATACACAATCTTCCAATTGCCAATGCTTCACCAAACTTATCAAGTCTTTACTTGCAATATGAAATCTACAACACAACAACTAAAACATTAAATATAACTTGCTCATTATTCCTCAATAATTCAACACATATACATGGTTACATATGCCATATACACGGCCACATACACCATGCACACACACACGGCTCCAACATGTATACACCACTACAATCTCTCCAAACTCATTCAACTTCCATTTTCCACATATCATTCACAACAATAACAACCAAACACTAATTAAAATAATTGAAGCATGACTCCTACACATATATACATGCACGGCCATATGCTATATTCCTTTCCTTCATGAATTTCATCCATTTTAGCATACTACAACACATATAAACCATTCATAACACATAAAACAAGATTAAAACTCACCTTTCTTCTTCAACTTTTCACTTGACTACAACTTGGAAACTTGTATGATTATGAATTTTTCTTGCTTCAACAACAACTCCACCTTGTTAAGGACCCTCTAATTAGTAGAAATTGATTTTTGAAGGAATTGTTTTATCAATTTTCCTTGGAAATTTTTCTATGGCCGAAGGCCTTGAGGGTTTTTCTCCTCCTTTCTTTTGTTCTTGTTTTCTTGAATTCTCTAGAAGTTTATGAGGTAAAGATGACTTAGTCATCTCTTATAAATTACCAATTAAATCCCACATGGGCTTGGCCCAAGTCCATGGCCGGTTGGGCCTTGTCCATCTCCTTAAAATTTCAAGCCCACTTATTTTTGGGCTAGTTCTTGTAATTCATGAAACATTTTTCCAACTTCCAAATTTTCCCTTCGTCTTTCTTCCATATTCCCACGAGTCATATTGCGAATTTCCCTTTATGCCCTTGACCTTCCTCATTAATTCCACTTTTAAATTTTTCATAAGCAACTCACATGTCAAACAAAATAAAATATGGCCTTGCTTGTTGTCTTCCCGCGATTGTCTTGAATTATACGATTATTCGAAATGCGGGATATAACATCCTCCTCCCCTTTGGAACATTCGTCCTCGAATGTTAAACTGGCCTCATAACGTAGTGTAATACTTCGGGGAGGTCTCTTTTGTGGATACCTCATGTCGCTTAGAATATCCATCTTAGGAGCTTAGGTTGCCTTAGCAAGTGTGGATTCAATATCGGTCTCACCCTGTGACATCTGTACTTTTCTCCTTCATCCTCAAAACTTTCTGTTGTCATGCCTTCCCCTTTTCTGTTAGTCTAGTCCGTCTTCACTTACCCGACTTCTATAGGGTTTTTAACCACCTCATACGCTCTAATTTAATTTAGAATACCGAATTTCACATTCGTCTCTTGTTTCCGCATTTATGAAATTTTCGGCATATTTCCCAGGGGGTCACCCATCATGAAATTGCTCCCCCCCTGAGCACGCTTAACCTTGAAACTTTAATGTATCTTTGTGTCTCAGTGTTAGTATTTTTACCTCCGCTTCCACGTACTGCCTATATCACATAATATGGGGCAAATTGGGGTCTTAACAATGTCCAAAATGCCCTCGTAACACATCTCTCTCTTTTAATGACTATTTTAGCCTTCGAGATCACTAATATTCACTTTTTACTCGTGTGTATGGTTGCTCTTGTCCTGAATTATCCCGAATTCTCTATATGTTCCGTAATACCAAGGACGGTGTAAGATAAAGAAAAATCCAATTCAATTTAGCTCCCATATATTACAGAAAAGATGTCGGAAGTATACCTGCGGCCGCATCGGTGGAAGGTCCAGGATCCTGCCGTCATGTCAATGCATATATACGGTGTGGAGGGCCGGCTGAACTGGGTGTCCCTCCTCTGCCTCGGCCACGGCCTGCTGGAGCCTGGGAGGCCTGTCCTGGAGGGCGCACAGACGGTGATGAACTCACTGCTGACCCGGTGGGCTGAGCTCTGCTTCTCTCATTCCTTAGCGGACAATCTCGCATCAAATGGTCGGTCCGTCCGCAAGCATAACACGCACCTGTATCCCGGTGAAACTGTCCCGAGTGTGGCCTGCCACACCAGGTACACCGTGGTGGGGGTAGCATCATCCTGCTAGATTCAGCTCTATACTGGGACCCCGAAGCTCTAGTGCCCTGACCTGCTCCCGAATAAGTAGAACGGTCAAATACCCTATCCGCAAATCGCGGAGGTGCACTGGCCACCGATTGGTCTGAATGCCTAAATTGCTCCTGCGCCTGTCCCCCTCTATACTCGCTTTTAGCCCTGGAAAATCTGCCCCTTTTTCTGGAACCCCTATCTGGATAACGCTCCTCTCTCTGTGACTGGTACTGTTCTTCCAGATTTTGGGCGTTGGCCTGGATTCGAGTTATAGTCATCCCATCCTGGAGTGAAGCCGTCAAGCACTCCTTAACCAAGTGTGGCCCTAGCCCACTCACAAATCAGTGCACATGATCTCCCCTATCAACTATCATGGCTAGGGCATACCTGGCTAACGAATTAAAACGGAGGTTGTATTCTCGAACGCTCATATTTCCCTGTCTCAGGTTCAAGAACATATCGGCTCGAGCTCGTCGAACCTCTGGCGGTAGGAAATGTCGTAGAAATGCCTCAGTAAATTCCTGCCAAACCGGAGGGGGCGCATTTGCTCCCCTCGAAGATATCCAGCTATTATACCATAGAACTGCCACATCCCGCAGCCTGTATGAAGCCAACTCTACGGACTCCGTATCCGAAGCATGTATGATCCCCAGAGTCCTCAGCATCTCATCTATAAAACTCTTCGGGTCCTCCTCTGGTTTTGATCCATAAAACTCTGGAGGCTTCAGGGTGATAAAGTCGCGGGCCCTTGCACTTACCGCTCTGCCTCCCAGGTCTACATCTTGCCGCTGAGCCTGTGCGGCAACGAACTGGGTCAATAACTGGATGGCCTCTGCCATCTGCTGGCCCGGAGCTGCTGGCGGTGGAACTGGAGGTGCGGGGGCTGGAGCTGGAACTCTTTCCTGCTCTGCTGGTGCAGGGGGAGCGGGAAAGGTTTGAGGGGGAGCTTCATTATGAGATTCTCCTTCTTCTAGCTCCCGTTCAACTCTCCTTCCAGCCACTGTCTCGCCCTTCTGGGCTGCCCTAGCTGTTATAGCCCGTATTTTGTACGTTTGGATAATTCAGAGTCGTCGTGGGAAGTTAAGGGCGAAACCAATTTCAAAATTATATTAATGCACAAGTTGTTATAAATATTATTTATGACTGTTATTAGTATGGAAATATTGTGAGAGGCTAAGGACAAGAAGAGAAATTCGCAAAATGGCCTATGGAAATATTGCGAAAAGAATAGGGGCAAAATGGGAATTTTGCAAGGTCCAAGAAGTTCATGAAATGGCCATGTTGGTCGTGTGACATGCATGGTGCATGTCCAAATTTTATTAACTATAAGGGCTATTTGTGAATTAAAGAGAAGAAGGGGTCAAAACTTGCTTAAGAAGACAAATGGTCTTCTTTGACCAACTTTAAAGGAAAATCCAAAAAAAAAAAAAATGGACCAAAATGAAAGAAACCTCTAGAGAGGGGCATGTGCCCCTCACATGTTGGGAGCTTACATATATATATATATGATTAAGTCTTGAAAGGAAGACAAAATTTTCATTTTAATTCTAGAAATTTCAAGAAAAAGGAAACAAAGAAAGAAGGGGAGCCACAACCATGGCCATTTCGGCCAAGCTCTCCGATTTTTTCCCCTTGAAATTTTGCTACTAAAATTATTTTCTTGTGGTATTCCTACTAATTCAAGGGTCCTCTACAACGTGGTATAATTGTTTCGGAAGATAGGCCATCCGTTTCGTTGTTTTCCGCACTTTGGTTGAGTAAAGAAGTTGGGAGGAAAAGGTAAGAATTAATCCTCTCTTATATGTTATAAATGGTTTGTGTATGTTGTGGTATGTGGAAATGGAAGAGAAGCATGAAAACATGCATGTTGGAGGCTTGGCCGTGTGTGTACATGTTGTGTAGGAAAAAAAAATGGAATAATTTTTATATGGTAATATGATTGTTGTTGATAAGTATCCTATGATGAAAATGAGAACTTGATGATTCAAGTTGGAATTGAGATTAGTGTGTGTAGCCGTGTGTGTGTGTGGTGTGTAGAAATGATGAATTAAGTGTATTTAGCATGATTATGTGTTGTTGTGATGTACAAAAAATGGATGAAAATTATGGAATGTGTGTGTTGAAGGGCTGGCCGAAAATGGACTGTTTTGTATGTCAAAGAATGAACTAATTTTATTTAGTATGTTTGGGTCGTTGTGTTGTGGATTATGTGATGTAAATGAGAGCTTAATGATCTAAGATGGTGTCGTAATTGTTGCGGGCTGTTTTTGGAAGCCAATTTCAATTAAATGTAGTCTCTTGTAATCATGATAATAATGTTGTTAAAGTGTGATTTGTTGGTGTAGTTTGTGAATTTTGAAGAAAGAAATGAGTTGTGATGGTTCCTATGGAAGTTGGAAGATTTCGGGTTCCATGGTGCATTGTTGGGTTGTTTGAAAAATTGTGTCAATTGTTTAAAGCATTCGTGAATATTGTTTGAATGGTCTTGGATTAGTAATCGAATGCATAAACGTTGATATTAGTTGGAATATTGTGAATGTTGTCGGATTATGTAAAAATAGCGTTTAATGTTAGAATGTATTCTTGAATTGATTATTGATGCCATAGCTTGGTTGTTGGTTGGGTTGTTGTTGAATTGGGCCGAGCCATATTCTCGGGGTTGGTATATTTACAGGGGAGATGCTGCCGAAATTTCGGCAGAATATAAATGAATGTATTGAAAGGGTGAGGCAAGTACTTGATGAAGGAACTAATGAATGGATGAACTCTCTTGCATGTAGGCAAACAAATTGGATGCACAAGCGCAACTAGTTGGTTGCGGCACAGGTATGTAAGGCTTACCCTTTCTTTCTTTGGCATGTCCTAGAGCCAAGTAAGGTATAATGTGATATGCTGCCTTGGGGTAACTCTGTTCTGTGATGCTGAGTCTGATTATGATTCTAATTCACTTCTTGACCTGAGTTTGTGATCCTAGTTCATCCCTTGATATAAGTATTTTGGTACAAGTATTCTGATATACGTATTTTGATATAAGTATTCTGATATAAGTATTTTGATATAAGTGTCTCGATATAAGCATTTTGATATCAGTCTTCTGATATAAGTGTGTCGATATGAGTATTTTGATATAAGTATTTTGATGTAAGTATGCTGATATAAGTATTCCGATATAAGTATCCTGATATGAGAATTCCGAAATCAGTATCCTGATAAGAGCATTCTGATATGTTTATCCTGGTTCGAGAACTTCTGTAAGATTTAATGTCCCTAACTTCCGTATACGATCTCGGATTGCTCTGAAATGTTCGAAGAGGTTTCTGTATTAAGACGTCTAAATTTTTCTTATACGTAAGTATGGTTCCAAAATCTCTATTTGATCTGATTCGTTAGGACATCTGAAGGTGTCTGATATGACTATGACTCTGATTTCCCGAAAAAGGCTTCTGAAACGCTTATACAGCGTTCTGTACTTCGAACGCACGTAACTTTCTCATACTACGTCGGATTGACCTGAAATCTGTTCCGAGCCCCCAGGTATCGGTAAGTATACTGGTCTGTCGAGTCTTGATTCCTATGCATGTGGTTTCTCACGACTCTGCTCGTGCATGACTCAATGTATCTTTCACTGCGTCCCGGGCCAGGTTCTGTTATGTCCTCGTGTGTCCGCTACGATATGATTCACTGCGTCCCGGGCCAGGTTCTGTTATTGTGCGCATTCCTCTGCATTGTTCACCGCGTCCCTCATAGGCGGGCCGGGCTCTGTTATATGGTATGATGATATGATGATATGGGGTGGTGGCCAGGATGACATATGATCTGTCTGTTCACCGCGTCCCGTACTAGAGGGCCGGGCTCTGTTACCGCACCCTTCACTGGTGGGTCGGGTTCTGATATATGCATATATGATACATGAATTTGATATATGATGATTCTGTTTACCGCGTCCCTTATCACAGGGCCGGGTTCTGTTATACGCATATGTGACATACGATTCTGAGTATTCTGTATGTTCTGCATTCCATCCGATATATGACATCATCTGTACGTTCTGTATTCCGTCCGATATATGACATCATCTTAGTAATCTGTACGTTCTGTATTCCGTCCGATATATGATATTATCTGAGTAATCTGTACGTTCTGTATACCGTTCGATATATGACATCATCTGAGTATTCAGTACGTTCTGTACTCCGTCTGACGTATGACCTTATCTGTGCGTTCTGTACTTGCCACACTCCTTCTGACATCTGGTATCGGTATGTGCGATCTGTGTCTGGAAAGTAAGTATGTTGGCATTCTGTATGCTCTGTATGATTTTGTTACGCTCTGTATGATTGGTACGGTCTGTATGATCTGTATTGGTCGGTACGGTCTGTGTCGGTCTGTATGGTCGGTATTGATCTGTATGATCTGTGTCTGAGTAGTAAGTAATTTGGCAATCTGGATAATATGCTCACCCTAGGTACTGTTTGTTTCGATTATGGTTCTGCTTTCTGTATTCTATGTCTTACATACTCAGTACATATTCCGTACTGACCCCCGGTTCTTTGGGGGGCTGCGTTTCATGCCGCGCAGGTACTCCCAGACGAGATAAGGACACTATAAAAGATATTTCAGCAGTGGTGGCGGACTCCAATTGCTCCTGGAGAACTACCGAGTCAGGGTTTGGTATGCGTGTTATGGTTTCTGTATGATGTTAGAGACTTTGCAGACAGCGTCGTGGGTATGGTGTGTCAGTCTGTAAGCGGCTCCATCAGCCGATATGTTGGTCTGTGTTGTGTATTGAATTGTGTATGACTACAGATTTGTTCGCTTGGAAGATTCGAGAAGGAATATTTCTGAAAAGAATATTTGTGAAAAAAAAAATTTGCTATGTATTTTATCTGATTTGATTTAAAAGTTTGGCGTAACTTTATGTGCAGCAAAAGTCTGAGGGTTCGCTCGGCCCTAAGTAAGGGTCGGGTGCCCATCACACCCTAGTAAGGTCGGGGTGTGACACTAGCTTTCTTCTTCGGCGGCATTACTGAAACCATAACATAAGATTAAGAAAGGGGTATGGAAACCTGGTAGCATAGCTCTATCGCACGATCTTAGAATACAAAGAAGGTCATATTTCCTAAATGCCCTATAGCCTCCTGTCTTTAAGTGTGGCGCGCTACACACCCATAAACAAGACTCTACTGGACACGACTCGTAGACAAACCCCTAGGACCGAACTGCTCTGATACCACTTTTGTCACGACCCAACTAGGGGCCGTGACGAGTACCCGATACCTGTACCGAGCACCCCTTATCTATCATTTTACCTTTTCCTCTTAGCAAGCCATATTAACAGTGCCATATTTGTTTTCTCGTTACTGAACATTAACATTAGCAACGTCATTATGAACATAGACTAGTAAGCTTCGCTATCACTTCATACAGCAGCATTAAGATGCCAAAATACCACATATCTAGCTGTACATAACTGACTGTACATATCTGTCTACGAGCCTCTAGACATAGTACACTTATACATAGAAAGAGCCGGGTACTGTCGTGCCAGAAAATACATATACAAAATGGTACCGCGGAAGTGAGGCTCCGGAACAACTGGAGCGCTGTCAAGTGCGGCTAGTAGAGCTCCTAAGGATCAGGTCCACTTGTATGCTGACCTGCGCGGCATGAAACGCAGCGTCCACAAGAAGGGACGTCAGTATGAATAGTGTACCGAGTATGTAAGGCATGGAAGATAATACAAATAGAAACATAGAGCATGATTAACAATATCATAAGGTCGTAGGACATATGATGAGGCCAGAAAGTAACCAGTGCATAGGAACGCCCCTGTCAGGCCGGATACCGTGCATGCTTGTCTTTTCCTTTTTAAAACATTTCTTATTCATAGGCATAGAAAATAGGATTTATATCATGTCATGTTTTATTATATTATACACTGTCATATCATAGCGTGTCGTATCATATCATGTCGTAGCATATCATATCATGGTATATTATGTCATAGCGTATCATGTCATAACATAGCACGTCATAGCGTATCATGTCATAGCATAGCGTGTCATAGCGTATCATGTCATAGCATTGCATGTCATGGCGTATCATATCATAGCATAGCTTGTCATAGCATGTCATGTCATAGCATATCATATCATAGCATAGCTTGTCATAACATATCTTATCATAGCATAGCTTGTCATAGCATATCTTACCATAGCATAGCTTGTCATAACATATCCTATCATAGCATATCTGGTCATGACATGGTAGGTCATATCATAGCATAGCGCCGAACGATGCCGGCTCACCCACATAGCGCCGATATACACCAGCTCACCCATATATCCCGCGTCCGGGCACCCCGCGTCCGGGCACCCCGCGTCCGGGATGATAAACCAGCTGATCAGGTGGCAATGAAACATGTTTCCCTTCCCATTCCCCCATATATCCCTTCCCCCTATCCCAGGGTCATATACATATCTTACATACATATACATGTCTTTATATTCATATACATAGCTTGTATACATATACATGTCTTATATGCATTTACATATCTTATATACATATACATGTTTTATAGACATATACATATCTTATACACATATACATGTTTTATATACATATTCATATCTTATATACATATACATGTTTTATATACATATATCATATAAGCATGCAAGGGAGCCCAAAGAAAAATCATGTAGCCATCGGAGTGACGTAAGGTCGGTGACCTCCGATTACACTATGGAATACTCGTGATCGCCTCGTCTCACCTTGAAGGGACGAGTATTTTAAGGTGAGACTATCAACGGAGAATAATCTTAAACTAAACGAAAAATGAAATCGGGGCATCATAGATATCAGTTCATAGGCTTTGAAATCCTTAGAAAATAATGTCATAGCTAAGGAATATAAATAAGATTCGAAAATTAGTTTATTACTTTCATATTCACATAGAATACTTAGCTTAGGAATCTTAGTCATAGAATCGTTCTGGTAGTACTTATCGTAGGCATATCCTCTCGTCTAGCATCATTGTCATCATTATCATCATAGAAGTCTCCTCGTTAGAGTAGTTATAGTACTTATCATTTCGTAATGAAATCGGGATCAAAGGATTCCCTTGGATTCAACTTCTAGTAAGTCCAACAAGACCATAAGGAAAATCCGAGAGTAATGGGCCCACCTCGGGCCGGATGAGGTAGCGTATACTATTTGCATATGTTACATGTCATAGCGTTACTTGTGAGGGTTCTAGGGTAATCGGGTCCCATTTGTGCATGTTCTAGGGGTTTAGGAGGTCTTTCCGTCATTTTGCACTTTCTAGTTCAATTCTATTGAACAAAAAGGAGAAAACTTTAGGTGCGGATTCCGGGGAACGGAGTTGTCCCCGAGGCTCGTACCCAACTTATTACAGCTAAGACATGCCATAGAAGGAAGGGTGAAGCCTTACATACCTCTTTCCGCTCCTTTTGCTATTCTGAATTCACGTTGCAATCTCGTCAAAATCTGCAAATTGGTCATGTTTACCAAAATTCTTATTAGGATACTTAGCGTTAGAATCTTAAGGAAACACTTGGCTACCGAAATTTCGGCAGCACTTCCTCTGTAAATATACCATCCTCAACATTCAACATAGCCAAATTCTCATCATCCACAATCCGGGAATTCAAACCCGGCCAAACTATTAACATAATTCAACAATCACACTAGCAATTCACATATTCCATTCAAGATGCATGATCTCAATTTACTACTTTCTTCAAAACCTTCCGACTTCAATGAACACAATAGCAACCTTATAATATATATTCCAACAACATCATACTAATATCATTACAGGCTATCCATGCAAGAACATTATTTTTCAGTATACACAATCTTCCAATTGCCAATGCTTCACCAAACTTATCAAGTCTTTACTTGCAATATGAAATCTACAACACAACAACTAAAACATTAAATATAACTTGCTCATTATTCCTCAATAATTCAACACATATACATGGTTACATATGCCATATACACGACCACATACACCATGCACACACACACGGCTCCAACATGTATACACCACTACAATCTCTCCAAACTCATTCAACTTCCATTTTCCACATATCATTCACAACAATAACAACCAAACACTAATTAAAATAATTGAAGCATGACTCCTACACATATATACATGCACGGCCACATGCTATATTCCTTTCCTTCATTAATTTCATCCATTTTAGCATACTACAACACATATAAACCATTCATAACACATAAAACAAGATTAAAACTCACCTTTCTTCTTCAACTTTTCACTTGA
Organism: Lycium barbarum; assembly: GCF_019175385.1. Classification (NCBI taxonomy): domain Eukaryota; kingdom Viridiplantae; phylum Streptophyta; class Magnoliopsida; order Solanales; family Solanaceae; genus Lycium; species Lycium barbarum. The sequence goes on along the minus strand of NC_083342.1, from coordinate 25,779,128 downwards.
CTACAACTTGGAAACTTGTATGATTATGAATTTTTCTTGCTTCAACAACAACTCCACCTTGTTAAGGACCCTCTAATTAGTAGAAATTGATTTTTGAAGGAATTGTTTTATCAATTTTCCTTGGAAATTTTTCTATGGCCGAAGGCCTTGAGGGTTTTTCTCCTCCTTTCTTTTGTTCTTGTTTTCTTGAATTCTCTAGAAGTTTATGAGGTAAAGATGACTTAGTCATCTCTTATAAATTACCAATTAAATCCCACATGGGCTTGGCCCAAGTCCATGGCCTGTTGGGCCTTGTCCATCTCCTTAAAATTTCAAGCCCACTTATTTTTGGGCTAGTTCTTGTAATTCATGAAACATTTTTCCAACTTCCAAATTTGCCCTTCGTCTTTCTTCCATATTCCCACGAGTCATATTGCGAATTTCCCTTTATGCCCTTGACCTTCCTCATTAATTCCACTTCTAAATTTTTCATAAGCAACTCACATGTCAAACAAAATAAAATATGGCCTTGCTTGTTGTCTTCCCGCGATTGTCTTGAATTATACGATTATTCGAAATGCGGGATATAACATCCTCCTCCCCTTTGGAACATTCGTCCTCGAATGTTAAACTGGCCTCATAACGTAGTGTAATACTTCGGGGAGGTCTCTTTTGTGGATACCTCATGTCGCTTAGAATATCCATCTTAGGAGCTTAGGTTGCCTTAGCAAGTGTGGATTCAATATCGGTCTCACCCTGTGACATCTGTACTTTTCTCCTTCATCCTCAAAACTTTCTGTTGTCATGCCTTCCCCTTTTCTGTTAGTCTAGTCCGTCTTCACTTACCCGACTTCTATAGGGTTTTTAACCACCTCATACACTCTAATTTACTTTAGAATACCAAATTTCACATTCGTCTCTTGTTTCCGCATTTATGAAATTTTCGGCATATTTCCCAAGGGGGTCACCCATCATGAAATTGTTCCCCCCCTGAGCACGCTTAACCTTGAAACTTTAATGTATCTTTGTGTCTCAGTGTTAGTATTTTTACCTCCGCTTCCACGTACTGCCTATATCACATAATATGGGGCAAATTGGGGTCTTAACAATGTCCAAAACGCCCTCGTAACGCATCTCTCTCTTTTAATGACTATTTTAGCCTTCGAGATCACTAATATTCACTTTTTACTCGTGTGTATGGTTGCTCTTGTCCTGAATTTTCCCGAATTCTTTATATGTTCCGTAATACCAAGGACGGTGTAAGATAAAGAAAAATCCAATTCAATTTAACTCCCATATATTACAGAAAAGATGTCGGAAGTATTCCTGCGGCCGCATCGGTGGAAGGTCTAGGATCCTGCCGTCCTGTCAATGCATATATACGGTGTGGAGGGCCGGCTGAACTGGGTGTCCCTCCTCTGCCTCGGCCACGGCCTGCTGGAGCCTGAGAGGCCTGTCCTGGAGGGCGCACAGACGGTGATGAACTCATTGCTGACCCGGCGGGCTGAGCTCTGCTTCTCTCATTCCTTAGCGGACAATCTCGCATCAAATGGTCGGTCCGTCCGCAAGCATAACACGCACCTGTATCCCGGTGACACTGTCCCGAGTGTGGCCTGCCACACCGGGTACACCGTGGTGGGGGTAGCATCATCCTGCTGGATTCAGCTCTATACTGGGACCCCGAAGCTCTAGTGCCCTGACCTGCTCCCGAATAAGTAGAACGGTCAAATACCCTATCCGCAAATCGAGGAGGTGCACTGGCCACCGATTGGTCTGAATGCCTAAATTGCTCCTGTGCCTGTCCCCCTCTGTACTCGCTTTTAGCCCTGGAAAATCTTCCCCTTTTTCTGGAACCCCTATCTGGATAACGCTCCTCTCTCTGTGACTGGTACTGTTCTTCCAGATTTTGGGCGTGGGCCTGGATTCGAGTTATAGTCATCCCATCCTGGAGTGAAGCCGTCAAGCACTCCTTAACCAAGTGTGGCCCTAGCCCACTCACAAATCAGTGCACATGATCTCCCCTATCAGCTATCATGGCTGGGGCATACCTGGCTAACGAATTAAAACGGAGGCTGTATTCTCGAACGCTCATATTTCCCTGTCTCAGGTTCAAGAACATATCGGCTCGAGCTCGTCGAACCTCTGGCGGTAGGAAATGTCGTAGAAATGCCTCAGTAAATTCCTGCCAAACCGGAGGGGGCGCATTTGCTCCCCTCGAAGATATCCAGCTATTATACCACAGAACTGCCACATCCCGCAGCCTGTATAAAGCCAACTCTACGGACTCCGTATCCGAAGCATGTATGATCCCCAGAGTCCTCAGCATCTCATCTATAAAACTCTGCGGGTCCTCCTCTGGTTTTGATCCATAAAACTCTGGAGGCTTCAGGGTGATAAAGTCGCGGGCCCTTGCACTTACCGCTCTGCCTCCCAGGTCTACATCTTGCCGCTGAGCCTGTGCGGCAACGAGCTGGGTCAATAACTGGATGGCCTCTGCCATCTGCTGGCGGTGGAACTGGAGGTGCGGGGGCTGGAGCTAGAACTCTTTCCTGCTCTGCTGGTGTAGGGGGAGCGGGAAAGGTTTGAGGGGGAGCTTCATTATGAGATTCTCCTTCTTCTAGCTCCCGTTCAACTCTCCTTCCAGCCACTGTCTCGCCCTTCTGGGCTGCCCTAGCTGTTATAGCCCGTATTTTGTACGTTTGGATAATTCAGAGTCGTCGTGGGAAGTTAAGGGCGAAACCAATTTCAAAATTATATTAATGCACAAGTTGTTATAAATATTATTTATGACTGTTATTAGTATGGAAATATTGTGAGAGGCTAAGGACAAGAAGAGAAATTCGCAAAATGGCCTATGGAAATATTGCGGAAAGAATAGGGGCAAAATGGGAGGTCCAAGAAGTTCATGAAATGGCCATGTTGGCCGTGTGACATGCATGGTGCATGTCCAAATTTTATTAACTATAAGGGCTATTTGTGAATTAAAGAGAAGAAGGGGTCAAAAATTGCTTAAGAAGACAAATGGTCTTCTTTGACCAACTTTAAAGGAAAATCCAAAAAAAAAAATGGACAAAAATGAAAGAAACCTCTAGAGAGGGGCATGTGCCCCTCACATGTTGGGAGCTTACATATATATATATATATATGATTAAGTCTTGAAAGGAAGACAAAATTTTCATTTTAATTCTAGAATTTTCAAGAAAAAGGAAACAAAGAAAGAAGGGGAGCCACAACCATGGCCATTTCGGCCAAGCTCTCCAATTTTTGCCCCGTGAAATTTTGCTCCTAAAATTATTTTCTTGTTGTATTCCTACTAATTCAAGGGTCCTCTACAACGTGGTATAATTGTTTCGGAAGATAGGCCATCCGTTTCATTGTTTTTCCGCACTTTGGTTGAGTAAAGAAGTTGGGAGGAAAAGGTAAGAATTAATCCTCTCTTATATGTTATAAATGGTTTGTGTATGTTGTGGTATGTGGAAATGGAAGAGAAGCATGAAAACATGCATGTTGGAGGCTTGGCCGTGTGTGTACATGTTGTGTAGGAAAAAAAAATGGAATAATTTTTATATGATAATATGATTGTTGTTGATAAGTATCCTATGATGAAAATGAGAACTTGATGATTCAAGTTGGAGTTGAGATTAGTGTGTGTAGCCGTGCGTGTGTGTGGTGTGTAGAAATGATGAATTAAGTGTATTTAGCATGATTATGTGTTGTTGTGATGTACAAAAAATGGATGAAAATTATGGAATGTGTGTGTTGAAGGGCTGGCCGAAAATGGACTGTTTTGTATGTCAAAGAATGAACTAATTTTATTTAGTATGTTTGGGTCGTTGTGTTGTGGATTATGTGATGTAAATGAGAGCTTAATGATCTAAGATGGTGTCGTAATTGTTGCGGGCTGTTTTTGGAAGCCAATTTGAATTAAATGTAGTCTCTTGTAATCATGATAATAATGTTGTTAAAGTGTGGTTTGTTGGTGTAGTTTGTGAATTTTGAAGAAAGAAATGTGTTGTGATGGTTCCTATGGAAGTTGGAAGATTTCGGGTTCCATGGTGCATTGTTGGGTTGTTTGAAAAATTGTGTCAATTGTTTAAAGCATTCGTGAATATTGTTTGAATGGTCTTGGATTAGTAATCGAATGCATAAACGTTGATATTAGTTGGAATATTGTGAATGTTGTCGGATTATGTAAAAAGAGCGTTTAATGTTAGAATGTATTCTTGAATTGATTATTGATGCCATAGCTTGGTTGTTGGTTGGGTTGTTGTTGAATTGGGCCGAGCCATATTCTCGGGGTTGGTACATTTACAGGGGAGATGCTGCCGAAATTTCGGCAGAATATAAATGAATGTATTGAAAGGGTGAGGCAAGTACTTGATGAAGGAACTAATGAATGGATGAACTCTCTTGCATGTAGGCAAACAAATTGGATGCACAAGCGTAACTAGTTGGTCGCGGCACAGGTATGTAAGGCTTACCCTTTCTTTCTTTGGCATATCCTAGAGCCAAGTAAGGTATAATGTGATATGCTGCCTTGGGGTAACTCTGTTCTGTGATGCTGAGTCTGATTATGATTCTAATTCACTTCTTGACCTGAGTTTGTGATCCTAGTTCATCCCTTGATATAAGTATTTTGGTACAAGTATTCTGATATATGTATTTTGATATAAGTATTCTGATATAAGTATTTTGATATAAGTGTCTTGATATAAGCATTTTGATATCAGTTTTCTGATATAAGTGTGTCGATATGAGTATTTTGATATAAGTATTTTGATGTAAGTATGCTGATATAAGTATTCCGATATAAGTATCCTGATATGAGAATTCCGAAATCAGTATCCTGATAAGAGCATTCTGATATGTTTATCCTGGTTCGAGAACTTCTGTAAGATTTAATGTCCCTAACTTCCGTATACGATCTCGGATTGCTCTGAAATGTTCGAAGAGGTTTCTGTATTAAGACGTCTAAATTTTTCTTATACGTAAGTATGGTTCCAAAATCTCTATTTGATCTGATTCGTTAGGACATCTGAAGGTGTCTGATATGACTATGACTCTGATTCCCCGAAAAAGGCTTCTGAAACGCTTATACAGCGTTCTGTACTTCGAACGCACGTAACTTTCTCACACTACGTCGGATTGACCTGAAATCTGTTCCGAGCCCCCAGGTATCGGTAAGTATACTGGTCTGTCGAGTCTTGATTCCTATGCATGTGGTTTCTCACGACTCTGCTCGTGCATGACTCAATGTATCTTTCACTGCGTCCCGGGCCAGGTTCTGTTATTGTGCGCATTCCTCTGCATTCTTCACCGCGTCCCTCATAGGCGGGCCGGGCTCTGTTATATGGTATGATGATATGATGATATGGGGTGGTGGCCAGGATGACATATGATCTGTCTGTTCACCGCGTCCCGTACTAGAGGGCCGGGCTCTGTTACCGCACCCTTCACTGGAGGGTCGGGTTCTGATATATGCATATATGATACATGAATTTGATATATGATGATTCTGTTTACTGCGTCCCTTATCACAGGGCCGGGTTCTGTTATACGCATATGTGACATACGATTCTGAGTATTCTGTATGTTCTGACATCATCTGAGTATTTTGTATGTTCTGCATTCCATCCGATATATGACATCATCTGTACGTTCTATATTCATTCCGATATATGACATCATCTTAGTAATCTGTACGTTCTGTATTCCGTCCGATATATGATATTATCTGAGTAATCTGTACGTTCTGTATACCGTCCGATATATGACATCATCTGAGTATTCAGTACGTTCTGTACTCCGTCTGACGTATGACCTTATCTGTGCGTTCTGTACGTGCCACACTCCTTCTGACATCTGGTATCGGTATGTGCGATCTGTGTCTGGAAAGTAAGTATGTCGGCATTCTGTATGCTCTGTATGATTTTGTTACGCTCTGTATGATTGGTACGGTCTGTATGATCTGTATTGGTCGGTACGGTCTGTGTCGGTCTGTATGGTCGGTATTGATCTGTATGATCCTTGTCTGAGTAGTAAGTAATTTGGCAATCTGGATAATATGCTCACCCTAGGAACTGTTTGTTTCGATTATGGTTCTGCTTTCTGTATTCTATGTCTTACATACTCAGTACATATTCCGTACTGACCCCCGGTTCTTTGGGGGCTGCGTTTCATGCCGCGCAGGTACTCCCAGACGAGATAAGGACACTATAAAAGATATTTCAGCAGTGGTGGCGAACTCCAATTGCTCCTGGAGAACTGCCGAGTCAGGGTTTGGTATGCGTGTTATGGTTTCTGTATGATGTTAGAGACTTTGCAGACAGCGTCGTGGGTATGGTGTGTCAGTCTGTAAGCGGCTCCATCAGCCGATATGTTGGTCTGTGTTGTGTATTGAATTGTGTATGACTACAGATTTGTTCGCTTGGAAGATTCGAGAAGGAATATTTCTGAAAAGAATATTTGTGAAAAAAAAAATTTGCTATGTATTTTATCTGATTTGATTTAAAAGTTTGGCGTAACTTTATGTGCAGCAAAAGTCTGAGGGTTCGCTCGGCCCTAAGTAAGGGTCGGGTGCCCATCACACCCTAGTAAGGTCGGGGTGTGACACTAGCTTTCTTCTTCGGCGGCATTACTGCAACCATAACATAGGATTAAGAAAGGGGTATGGAAACCTGGTAGCATAGCTCTATCGCACGATCTTAGAATACAAAGAAGGTCATATTTCCTAAATGCCCTATAGCCTTCTGTCTATAAGTGTGGCGCGCTACACACCCATAAACAAGACTCTACTGGACACGACTCGTAGACAAACCCCTAGGACCGAACTGCTCTGATACCACTTCTGTCACGACCCAACTAGGGGCCGTGACGAGTACCCGATACCTGTACCGAGCACCCCTTATCTATCATTTTACCTTTTCCTCTTAGCAAGCCATATTAACAGTGCCATATTTTTTTTCTCGTTACTGAACATTAACATTAGCAACGTCATTATGAACATAGACTAGTAAGCTTCGCTATCACTTCATACAGCAGCATTAAGATGCCAAAATACCACATATCTAGCTGTACATAACTGACTGTACATATCTGTCTACGAGCCTCTAGACATAGTACACTTATACATAGAAAGAGCCGGGTACTGCCGTGCCAGAAAATACATATACAAAATGGTACCGTGGAAGTGAGGCTACGGAACAACTGGAGCGCTGTCAAGTGCGGCTAGTAGAGGTGGTGTCCTCTCGTCTATTACTTTTATATTCACATAGAATACTTAGCTTAGGAATCTTAGTCATAGAATCGTTCCGGTAGTACTTATCGTAGGCATATCCTCTCGTCTAGCATCATTGTCATCATTATCATCATGGAAGTCTCCTCGTTAGAGTAGTTATAGTACTTATCATTTGGTAACGAAATCGGGATCAAAGGATTCCCTTGGATTCAACTTCTAGTAAGTCCAACAAGACCATAAGGAAAATCCGAGAGTAATGGGCCCACCTCGGGCCGGATGAGGTAGCATATACTATTTGCATATGTTACATGTCATAGCGTTACTTGTGAGGGTTCTAGGGTAATCGGGTCCCATTTGTGCAAGTTCTAGGGGTTTAGGAGGTCTTTCCATCATTTTGCACTTTCTAGTTCAATTCTATTGAACAAAAAGGAGAAAACTTTAGGTGCGGATTCCGGGGAACGGAGTTGTCCCCGAGGCTCGTACCCAACTTATTACAGCTAAGACATGCCGTAGAAGGAAGGGCGAAGCCTTACATACCTCTTTCCGCTCCTTTTGCTATTCCGAATTCACGTTGCAATCTCGTCAAAATCTGCAAATTGGTCATGTTTACCAAAATTCTTATTAGGATACTTAGCGTTAGAATCTTAAGGAAACACTTGGCTACCGAAATTTCGGCAGCACTTCCTCTGTAAATATACCATCCTCAACATTCAACATAGCCAAATTCTCATCATCCACAATCCGGGAATTCAAACCCGACCAAACTATTAACATAATTCAACAATCACACTAGCAATTCACATATTCCATTCAAGATGCATGATCTCAATTTACTACTTTCTTCAAAACCTTCCGACTTCAATGAACACAATAGCAACCTTATAATATATATTCCAACAACATCATAGTAATATCATTACATGCTATCCATGCAAGAACATTATTTTTCAATATACACAATCTTCCAATTGCCAATGCTTCACCAAACTTATCAAGTCTTTACTTGCAATATGAAATCTACAACACAACAACTAAAACATTAAATATAACTTGCTCATTATTCCTCAATAATTCAACACATATACATGGTTACATATGCCATATACACGGCCACATACACCATGCACACACACACGGCTCCAACATGTATACACCACTACAATCTCTCCAAACTCATTCAACTTCCATTTTCCACATATCATTCACAACAATAACAACCAAACACTAATTAAAATAATTGAAGCATGACTCCTACACATATATACATGCACGGCCACATGCTATATTCCTTTCCTTCATGAATTTCATCCATTTTAGCATACTACAACACATATAAACCATTCATAACACATAAAACAAGATTAAAACTTACCTTTCTTCTTCAACTTTTCACTTGACTACAACTTGGCAACTTGTATGATTATGAATTTTTCTTGCTTCAACAACAACTCCACCTTGTTAAGGACCCTCTAATTAGTAGAAATTGATTTTTGAAGGAATTGTTTTATCAATTTTCCTTGGAAAGTTTTCTATGGCCGAAGGCCTTGAGGGTTTTTCTCCTCCTTTCTTTTGTTCTTGTTTTCTTGAATTCTCTAGAAGTTTATGAGGTAAAGATGACTTAGTCATCTCTTATAAATTACCAATTAAATCCCACATGGGCTTGGCCCAAGTCCATGGCCGGTTGGGCCTTGTCCATCTCCTTAAAATTTCTAGCCCACTTATTTTTGGGCTAGTTCTTGTAATTCATGAAACATTTTTCCAACTTCCAAATTTGCCCTTCGTCTTTCTTCCATATTCCCACGAGTCATATTGCGAATTTCCCTTTATGCCCTTGACCTTCCTCATTAATTCCACTTCTAAATTTTTCATAAGCAACTCACATGTCAAACAAAATAAAATATGGCCTTGCTTGTTGTCTTCCCGCGATTGTCTTGAATTATACGATTATTCGAAATGCGGGATATAACATCCTACTCCCCTTTGGAACATTCGTCCTCGAATGTTAAACTGGCCTCATAACGTAGTGTAATACTTCGGGGAGGTCTCTTTTGTGGATACCTCATGTCGCTTAGAATATCCATCTTAGGAGCTTAGGTTGCCTTAGCAAGTGTGGATTCAATATCGGTCTGACCCTGTGACATCTGTACTTTTCTCCTTCATCCTCAAAACTTTCTGTTGTCATGCCTTCCCCTTTTCTGTTAGTCTAGTCCGTCTTCACTTACCCGACTTCTATAGGGTTTTTAACCACCTCATACGCTCTAATTTACTTTAGAATACCGAATTTCACATTCGTCTCTTGTTTCCGCATTTATGAAATTTTCGGCATATTTCCCAGGGGGTCACCCATCATGAAATTGCTCCCCCCCTGAGCACGCTTAACCTTGAAACTTTAATGTATCTTTGTGTCTCAGTGTTAGTATTTTTACCTCCGCTTCCACGTACTGCCTATATCACATAATATGGGGCAAATTGGGGTCTTAACAATGTCCAAAACGCCCTCGTAACGCATCTCTCTCTTTTAATGACTATTTTAGCCTTCGAGATCACTAATATTCACTTTTTACTCGTGTGTATGGTTGCTCTTGTCCTGAATTTTCCCGAATTCTTTATATGTTCCGTAATACCAAGGACGGTGTAAGATAAAGAAAAATCCAATTCAATTTAACTCCCATATATTACAGAAAAGATGTCGGAAGTATACCTGCGGCCGCATCGGTGGAAGGTCTAGGATCCTGCCGTCCTGTCAATGCATATATACGGTGTGGAGGGCCGGCTGAACTGGGTGTCCCTCCTCTGCCTCGGCCACGGCCTGCTGGAGCCTGAGAGGCCTGTCCTGGAGGGCGCACAGACGGTGATGAACTCATTGCTGACCCGGCGGGCTGAGCTCTGCTTCTCTTATTCCTTAGCGGACAATCTCTCATCAAATGGTCGGTCCGTCCGCAAGCATAACACGCACCTGTATCCCGGTGACACTGTCCCGAGTGTGGCCTGCCACACCGGGTACACCGTGGTGGGGGTAGCATCATCCTGCTGGATTCAGCTCTATACTGGGACCCCGAAGCTCTAGTGCCCTGACCTGCTCCCGAATAAGTAGAACGGTCAAATACCCTATCCGCAAATCGAGGAGGTGCACTGGCCACCGATTGGTCTGAATGCCTAAATTGCTCCTGTGCCTGTCCCCCTCTGTACTCGCTTTTAGCCCTGGAAAATCTGCCCCTTTTTCTGGAACCCCTATCTGGATAACGCTCCTCTCTCTGTGACTGGTACTGTTCTTCCAGATTTTGGGCGTGGGCCTGGATTCGAGTTATAGTCATCCCATCCTGGAGTGAAGCCGTCAAGCACTCCTTAACCAAGTGTGGCCCTAGCCCACTCACAAATCAGTGCACATGATCTCCCCTATCAGCTATCATGGCTGGGGCATACCTGGCTAACGAATTAAAACGGAGGCTGTATTCTCGAACGCTCATATTTCCCTGTCTCAGGTTCAAGAACATATCGGCTCGAGCTCGTCGAACCTCTGGCGGTAGGAAATGTCGTAGAAATGCCTCAGTAAATTCCTGCCAAACCGGAGGGGGCGCATTTGCTCCCCTCGAAGATATCCAGCTATTATACCACAGAACTGCCACATCCCGCAGCCTGTATAAAGCCAACTCTACGGACTCCGTATCCGAAGCATGTATGATCCCCAGAGTCCTCAGCATCTCATCTATAAAACTCTGCGGGTCCTCCTCTGGTTTTGATCCATAAAACTCTGGAGGCTTCAGGGTGATAAAGTCGCGGGCCCTTGCACTTACCGCTCTGCCTCCCAGGTCTACATCTTGCCGCTGAGCCTGTGCGGCAACGAGCTGGGTCAATAACTGGATGGCCTCTGCCATCTGCTGGCCCGGAGCTGCTGGCGGTGGAACTGGAGGTGCGGGGGCTGGAGCTGGAACTCTTTCCTGCTCTGCTGGTGCAGGGGGAGCGGGAAAGGTTTGAGGGGGAGCTTCATTATGAGATTCTCCTTCTTCTAGCTCCCGTTCAACTCTCCTTCCAGCCACTGTCTCGCCCTTCTGGGCTGCCCTAGCTGTTATAGCCCGTATTTTGTACGTTTGGATAATTCAGAGTCGTCGTGGGAAGTTAAGGGCGAAACCAATTTCAAAATTATATTAATGCACAAGTTGTTATAAATATTATTTATGACTGTTATTAGTATGGAAATATTGTGAGAGGCTAAGGACAAGAAGAGAAATTCGCAAAATGGCCTATGGAAATATTGCGGAAAGAATAGGGGCAAAATGGGAATTTTGCAAGGTCCAAGAAGTTCATGAAATGGCCATGTTGGCCGTGTGACATGCATGGTGCATGTCCAAATTTTATTAACTATAAGGGCTATTTGTGAATTAAAGAGAAGAAGGGGTCAAAACTTGCTTAAGAAGACAAATGGTCTTCTTTGACCAACTTTAAAGGAAAATCCAAAAAAAAAAATGGACAAAAATGAAAGAAACCTCTAGAGAGGGGCATGTGCCCCTCACATGTTGGGAGCTTACATATATATATATATGATTAAGTCTTGAAAGGAAGACAAAATTTTCATTTTAATTCTAGAATTTTCAAGAAAAAGGAAACAAAGAAAGAAGGGGAGCCACAACCATGGCCATTTCGGCCAAGCTCTCCAATTTTTGCCCCTTGAAATTTTGCTCCTAAAATTATTTTCTTGTTGTATTCCTACTAATTCAAGGGTCCTCTACAACGTGGTATAATTGTTTCGGAAGATAGGCCATCCGTTTCATTGTTTTTCCGCACTTTGGTTGAGTAAAGAAGTTGGGAGGAAAAGGTAAGAATTAATCCTCTCTTATATGTTATAAATGGTTTGTGTATGTTGTGGTATGTGGAAATGGAAGAGAAGCATGAAAACATGCATGTTGGAGGCATGGCCGTGTGTGTACATGTTGTGTAGGAAAAAAAATGGAATAATTTTTATATGATAATATGATTGTTGTTGATAAGTATCCTATGATGAAAATGAGAACTTGATGATTCAAGTTGGAGTTGAGATTAGTGTGTGTAGCCGTGCGTGTGTGTGGTGTGTAGAAATGATGAATTAAGTGTATTTAGCATGATTATGTGTTGTTGTGATGTACAAAAAATGGATGAAAATTATGGAATGTGTGTGTTGAAGGGCTGGCCGAAAATGGACTGTTTTGTATGTCAAAGAATGAACTAATTTTATTTAGTATGTTTGGGTCGTTGTGTTGTGGATTATGTGATGTAAATGAGAGCTTAATGATCTAAGATGGTGTCGTAATTGTTGCGGGCTGTTTTTGGAAGCCAATTTGAATTAAATGTAGTCTCTTGTAATCATGATAATAATGTTGTTAAAGTGTGGTTTGTTGGTGTAGTTTGTGAATTTTGAAGAAAGAAATGTGTTGTGATGGTTCCTATGGAAGTTGGAAGATTTCGGGTTCCATGGTGCATTGTTGGGTTGTTTGAAAAATTGTGTCAATTGTTTAAAGCATTCGTGAATATTGTTTGAATGGTCTTGGATTAGTAATCGAATGCATAAACGTTGATATTAGTTGGAATATTGTGAATGTTGTCGGATTATGTAAAAAGAGCGTTTAATGTTAGAATGTATTCTTGAATTGATTATTGATGCCATAGCTTGGTTGTTGGTTGGGTTGTTGTTGAATTGGGCCGAGCCATATTCTCGGGGTTGGTACATTTACAGGGGAGATGCTGCCGAAATTTCGGCAGAATATAAATGAATGTATTGAAAGGGTGAGGCAAGTACTTGATGAAGGAACTAATGAATGGATGAACTCTCTTGCATGTAGGCAAACAAATTGGATGCACAAGCGTAACTAGTTGGTCGCGGCACAGGTATGTAAGGCTTACCCTTTCTTTCTTTGGCATATCCTAGAGCCAAGTAAGGTATAATGTGATATGCTGCCTTGGGGTAACTCTGTTCTGTGATGCTGAGTCTGATTATGATTCTAATTCACTTCTTGACCTGAGTTTGTGATCCTAGTTCATCCCTTGATATAAGTATTTTGGTACAAGTATTCTGATATATGTATTTTGATATAAGTATTCTGATATAAGTATTTTGATATAAGTGTCTTGATATAAGCATTTTGATATCAGTTTTCTGATATAAGTGTGTCGATATGAGTATTTTGATATAAGTATTTTGATGTAAGTATGCTGATATAAGTATTCCGATATAAGTATCCTGATATGAGAATTCCGAAATCAGTATCCTGATAAGAGCATTCTGATATGTTTATCCTGGTTCGAGAACTTCTGTAAGATTTAATGTCCCTAACTTCCGTATACGATCTCGGATTGCTCTGAAATGTTCGAAGAGGTTTCTGTATTAAGACGTCTAAATTTTTCTTATACGTAAGTATGGTTCCAAAATCTCTATTTGATCTGATTCGTTAGGACATCTGAAGGTGTCTGATATGACTATGACTCTGATTCCCCGAAAAAGGCTTCTGAAACGCTTATACAGCGTTCTGTACTTCGAACGCACGTAACTTTCTCACACTACGTCGGATTGACCTGAAATCTGTTCCGAGCCCCCAGGTATCGGTAAGTATACTGGTCTGTCGATTCTTGATTCCTATGCATGTGGTTTCTCACGACTCTGCTCGTGCATGACTCAATGTATCTTTCACTGCGTCCCGGGCCAGGTTCTGTTATTGTGCGCATTCCTCTGCATTCTTCACCGCGTCCCTCATAGGCGGGCCGGGCTCTGTTATATGGTATGATGATATGATGATATGGGGTGGTGGCCAGGATGACATATGATCTGTCTGTTCACCGCGTCCCGTACTAGAGGGCCGGGCTCTGTTACCGCACCCTTCACTGGAGGGTCGGGTTCTGATATATGCATATATGATACATGAATTTGATATATGATGATTCTGTTTACTGCGTCCCTTATCACAGGGCCGGGTTCTGTTATACGCATATGTGACATACGATTCTGAGTATTCTGTATGTTCTGACATCATCTGAGTATTTTGTATGTTCTGCATTCCATCCGATATATGACATCATCTGTACGTTCTATATTCCGTCCGATATATGACATCATCTTAGTAATCTGTACGTTCTGTATTCCGTCCGATATATGATATTATCTGAGTAATCTGTACGTTCTGTATACCGTCTGATATATGACATCATCTGAGTATTCAGTACGTTCTGTACTCCGTCTGACGTATGACCTTATCTGTGCGTTCTGTACGTGCCACACTCCTTCTGACATCTGGTATCGGTATGTGCGATCTGTGTCTGGAAAGTAAGTATGTCGGCATTCTGTATGCTCTGTATGATTTTGTTACGCTTTGTATGATTGGTACGGTCTGTATGATCTGTATTGGTCGGTACGGTCTGTGTCGGTCTGTATGGTCGGTATTGATCTGTATGATCTGTGTCTGAGTAGTAAGTAATTTGGCAATCTGGATAATATGCTCACCCTAGGAACTGTTTGTTTCGATTATGGTTCTGCTTTCTGTATTCTATGTCTTACATACTCAGTACATATTCCGTACTGACCCCCGGTTCTTTGGAGGGCTGCGTTTCATGCCGCGCAGGTACTCCCAGACGAGATAAGGACACTATAAAAGATATTTCAGCAGTGGTGGCGAACTCCAATTGCTCCTGGAGAACTGCCGAGTCAGGGTTTGGTATGCGTGTTATGGTTTCTGTATGATGTTAGAGACTTTGCAGACAGCGTCGTGGGTATGGTGTGTCAGTCTGTAAGCGGCTCCATCAGCCGATATGTTGGTCTGTGTTGTGTATTGAATTGTGTATGACTACAGATTTGTTCGCTTGGAAGATTCGAGAAGGAATATTTATGAAAAGAATATTTGTGAAAAAAAAAATTTGCTATGTATTTTATCTGATTTGATTTAAAAGTTTGGCGTAACTTTATGTGCAGCAAAAGTCTGAGGGTTCGCTCGGCCCTAAGTAAGGGTCGGGTGCCCATCACACCCTAGTAAGGTCGGGGTGTGACACTAGCTTTCTTCTTCGGCGGCATTACTGAAACCATAACATAGGATTAAGAAAGGGGTATGGAAACCTGGTAGCATAGCTCTATCGCACGATCTTAGAATACAAAGAAGGTCATATTTCCTAAATGCCCTATAGCCTTCTGTCTATAAGTGTGGCGCGCTACACACCCATAAACAAGACTCTACTGGACACGACTCGTAGACAAACCCCTAGGACCGAACTGCTCTGATACCACTTCTGTCACGACCCAACTAGGGGCCGTGACGAGTACCCGATACCTGTACCGAGCACCCCTTATCTATCATTTTACCTTTTCCTCTTAGCTAGCCATATTAACAGTGCCATATTTTTTTTCTCGTTACTGAACATTAACATTAGCAACGTCATTATGAACATAGACTAGTAAGCTTCGCTATCACTTCATACAGCAGCATTAAGATGCCAAAATACCACATATCTAGCTGTACATAACTGACTGTACATATCTGTCTACGAGCCTC
Source organism: Lycium barbarum (assembly GCF_019175385.1). NCBI lineage: Eukaryota > Viridiplantae > Streptophyta > Magnoliopsida > Solanales > Solanaceae > Lycium > Lycium barbarum. The sequence continues at coordinate 25,763,408 of NC_083342.1, read as the reverse complement.
TAGACATAGTACACTTATACATAGAAAGAGTCGGGTACTGCCGTGCCAGAAAATACATATACAAAATGGTACCGCGGAAGTGAGGCTCCGGAACAACTGGAGCGCTGTCAAGTGCGGCTAGTAGAGCTCCTAAGGATCAGGTCCACCTGTATGCTGACCTGCGCGGCATGAAACGCAGCGTCCACAAGAAGGGACGTCAGTATGAATAGTGTACCGAGTATGTAAGGCATGGAAGATAATACAAATAGAAACATAGAGCATGATTAACAATATCATAAGGTCGTAGGACATATGATGAGGCTAGAAAGTAACCAGTGCATAGGAACGCCCCTGTCAGGCCGGATACCGTGCATGCTTGTCTTTTCCTTTTTAAAACGTTTCTTATTCATAGGCATAGAAAATAGGATTTATATCATGTCATGTTTTATCATATTATACACTGTCATATCATAGCGTGTCGTATCATATCATGTCGTAGCATATCATATCATGGTATATTATGTCATAGCGTATCATGTCATAACATAGCACGTCATAGCGTATCATGTCATAGCATAGCGTGTCATAGCGTATCATGTCATAGCATTGCATGTCATGGCGTATCATATCATAGCATAGCTTGTCATAGCATGTCATGTCATAGCATATCATATCATAGCATAGCTTGTCATAACATATCTTATCATAGCATAGCTTGTCATAGCATATCTTACCATAGCATAGCTTGTCATAACATATCCTATCATAGCATATCTGGTCATGACATGGTAGGTCATATCATAGCATAGCGCCGAACGATGCCGGCTCACCCACATAGCGCCGATATACACCGGCTCACCCATATATCCCGCGTCCGGGCACCCCGCGTCCGGGATGATAAACCAGCTGATCAGGTGGCAATGAAACATGTTTCCCTTCCCATTCCCCCATATATCCCTTCCCCCTATCCCAGGGTCATATACATATCTTACATACATATACATGTCTTTATATTCATATACATAGCTTGTATACATATACATGTCTTATATACATTTACATATATTATATACATATACATGTTTTATAGACATATACATATCTTATACACATATACATGTTTTATATACATATTCATATCTTATATACATATACATATTTTATATACATATATCATATAAGCATGCAAGGGAGCCCAAAGAAAAATCATGTAGCCATCGGAGTGACGTAAGGTCGGTGACCTCCGATTACACTATGGAATACTCGTGATCGCCTCGTCTCACCTTGAAGGGACGAGTATTTTAAGGTGAGACTATCAACGGAGAATAATATTAAAGTAAACGGAAAATGAAATCGGGGCATCATAGATGTCAGTTCATAGGCTTTGAAATCCTTAGAAAATAATGTCATAGCTAAGGAATATAAATAAGATTCGAAAATTAGTCTATTACTTTCATATTCACATAGAATACTTAGCTTAGGAATCTTAGTCATAGAATCGTTCCGGTAGTACTTATCGTAGGCATATCCTCTCGTCTAGCATCATTGTCATCATTATCATCATGGAAGTCTCCTCGTTAGAGTAGTTATAGTACTTATCATTTGGTAACGAAATCGGGATCAAAGGATTCCCTTGGATTCAACTTCTAGTAAGTCCAACAAGACCATAAGGAAAATCCGAGAGTAATGGGCCCACCTAGGGCCGGATGAGGTAGCGTATACTATTTGCATATGTTACATGTCATAGTGTTACTTGTGAAGGTTCTAGGGTAATCGGGTCCCATTTGTGCAAGTTCTAGGGGTTTAGGAGGTCTTTCCATCATTTTGCACTTTCTAGTTCAATTCTATTGAACAAAAAGGAGAAAACTTTAGGTGCGGATTCCGGGGAACGGAGTTGTCCCCGAGGCTCGTACCCAACTTATTACAGCTAAGACATGCCATAGAAGGAAGGGCGAAGCCTTACATACCTCTTTCCGCTCCTTTTGCTATTCCGAATTCACGTTGCAATCTCGTCAAAATCTGCAAATTGGTCATGTTTACCAAAATTCTTATTAGGATACTTAGCGTTAGAATCTTAAGGAAACACTTGGCTACCGAAATTTCGGCAGCACTTCCTCTGTAAATATACCATCCTCAACATTCAACATAGCCAAATTCTCATCATCCACAATCCGGGAATTCAAACCCGGCCAAACTATTAACATAATTCAACAATCACACTAGCAATTCACATATTCCATTCAAGATGCATGATCTCAATTTACTACTTTCTTCAAAACCTTCCGACTTCAATGAACACAATAGCAACCTTATAATATATATTCCAACAACATCATACTAATATCATTACATGCTATCCATGCAAGAACATTATTTTTCAATATACACAATCTTCCAATTGCCAATGCTTCACCAAACTTATCAAGTCTTTACTTGCAATATGAAATCTACAACACAACAACTAAAACATTAAATATAACTTGCTCATTATTCCTCAATAATTCAACACATATACATGGTTACATATGCCATATACACGGCCACATACACCATGCACACACACACGGCTCCAACATGTATACACCACTACAATCTCTCCAAACTCATTCAACTTCCATTTTCCACATATCATTCACAACAATAACAACCAAACACTAATTAAAATAATTGAAGCATGACTCCTACACATATATACATGCACGGCCACATGCTATATTCCTTTCCTTCATGAATTTCATCCATTTTAGCATACTACAACACATATAAACCATTCATAACACATAAAACAAGATTAAAACTCACCTTTCTTCTTCAACTTTTCACTTGACTACAACTTGGCAACTTGTATGATTATGAATTTTTCTTGCTTCAACAACAACTCCACCTTGTTAAGGACCCTCTAATTAGTAGAAATTGATTTTTGAAGGAATTGTTTTATCAATTTTCCTTGGAAATTTTTCTATGGTCGAAGGCCTTGAGGGTTTTTCTCCTCCTTTCTTTTGTTCTTGTTTTCTTGAATTCTCTAGAAGTTTATGAGGTAAAGATGACTTAGTCATCTCTTATAAATTACCAATTAAATCCCACATGGGCTTGGCCCAAGTCCATGGCCGGTTGGGCCTTGTCCATCTCCTTAAAATTTCAAGCCCACTTAGTTTTGGGCTAGTTCTTGTAATTCATGAAACATTTTTCCAACTTCCAAATTTGCCCTTCGTCTTTCTTCCATATTCCCACGAGTCATATTGCGAATTTCCCTTTATGCCCTTGACCTTCCTCATTAATTCCACTTCTAAATTTTTCATAAGCAACTCACATGTCAAACAAAATAAAATATGGCCTTGCTTGTTGTCTTCCCGCGATTGTCTTGAATTATACGATTATTCAAAATGCGGGATATAACAGTTGCTTAGGTTGAGTAGAATAATTTTGACTTATTTGGTATTACCTTGTAACTGTTGGCATGTGTTGTGGTTTGTTGAAAATTTTGGACCCCTCAGAAATTTTGAAAAATGCATACTTAGAACAGTTATTGTTTGACATGATTGATTCTTTATTTGACATTGTGATTATTGGGGTATTGTGTGTGATAAATGACTACTTAGGAGGTCACAAGTGCAAAAATGATTGTCCTTATGTCGATGTGTGTGTGAGTTGTTAGTTTAATTCTGTTTACGCATGTATAATCTAGAACTTTCCTGGTTGGTCTTGTTTGAAATCCGAAAGTTTGTTTGGTTGTGAAATGATCTTAGGCTTTCTTTGTGTAAATAAGTCACTATGCCTAAATAAGCCTCTCCAAAAGCTGAAAATAGCACTAGTTTCCCTTTTTGAGCCTTTTTGTCCTTTTTCTTGGCTAGCCGAACGAAACCTCACCCGTTGTGAAATTTACCCATCTTTGCACCAGTTTCCTCCTTGATGCTACTAGATAGACGAGGCAAAGAGCCTAAGTTGGGGGTGAATTAAAAGTGAAGTAGATGTTGAGAACAAATGTTGGGAGTGGTGGAGTTTGCTAGTAGAGAGTCGATGTGGTAGTTGCATATAATATATATATAAAAAAATTCATCAAATCAGAAATTGAAACACAAAAAGAATTGCTAGTTGGATAGGAATAAAACCACATCGAGGTTGAAAACGTGAAAGAAGATAAAGGGGTTGGAAAGAAAAGAGGCGAATCAAGGTAAAGAGGTGTAGCGTCAAGGAGGGTGAGTCACTAATACCCAAAAAGTATCCTACCCGTCCCTAAACCTACATTACAAGCCGAAACAAGTCCTAATGTGATCACAACCGAACGATCCTAGGATGAGAACATAGAAAATAAGGGCAAGCCTATGGTATTTGCATGTGTAGATATGAATTCTTTGTGAGTGTGAGTGTGAGTGTTTTTTTCTTCTCTTTCATCTTCGTCCCATTCTTGTTGTATATATGTGTGTTGGGACATTCTTTGGTCTATGTGAGGGCATAAGGAGGAGAATTGAGCAAAATAAGTGACCGCCGAAAGTAGCGTTTGTGTGCATCATAATATGTTCGATAATGTAATGTCATGTATTGAAGCTTCATTGTTAGTCATAACGTTATTGAGTCGTGTATATTGCTTTGAATTAGAAAAATTGGGTTGGTCCTTTGAAGAAAAACATGCATGCCGGTGGTTCAGAGTCAAAACCAATGTAGACACTGTTATTCTATGATATCTAGGTGTTAGATTGAGTCGTTGTTTTGTATGGCTTGCTTGAGGACAAGCAAAGACTTTAAGTTGGGGGTGTTGATGTGGCGTGATTTTACGCCACAAATCGATGTTTTTCTGCTATAAGTTTTACTTGTTTTTAAGCAAGTCCATGTGATTTTACGTGGTTTTTAGTGTTTTTCAGGTGATGGAACAGATTTGGCATGACAACAGTTGAAAATGCAAAACCAGGTCGTAAACTCAGTTTACGGTCTGTATTCTACAATACGGGCCGTATTCCATGGTCGTATTAAAGGATAACAGAACCAGAAAGGCAGGTTGAGAAGATGGTGATTTACAAGCTCAGTTTACGGACCGTATTTTAGTTTACGGTCCGTATTCCAACATGTATTTAACCATTCGAGCAATTGGCAGAAAGTCTGAATTTCGGGAAGTTGAAAGACGACCAAGTAGTTTACGGGCCGTAAACCACTTTACGATCCGTATTTCAAAAGATGGAATTTGCTCACAACTGAAGGACGACTGGGTCGTAAAGTGATTTACGGTTCGTATTTCAATTTACGGACCGTATTTCGAAACGACGGGACCAAAGTGCAAATCTGTAACTTTTATGTTTTCAAAACCTATAAATAGTCATTGTAGGGTTTTTAATAGCAATCAGTTATTATATTTTTGTCTCTTGACTTAGAACATTAAATACTCTCTAGTTTTTGAAGATTCAAACATCAATTCAAGTATCATCAATTCATCCTTTCTTCTAAAGTAAGAAATTATGAATTCTTCAACTTCTTATCTCTTGTTCTTTGTCATGAGTAGCTAAATTCCCTTACTAGGGTTGTGAACCCAATGATGGGTGTTTTGTGATTGGGTTTGTGATTGATATACAAATAATATATTATTAGGGTTTAATTATTCTTCATTCTTCATTCATAATTAATGGTTGCAAACATTGATTAAAGCCATAAACCTTGATTTATTTGGAAAAATAATTAGGGTTGGTAAGAATAACTAACAAGAACTCAAAGCTTTAAACTTTGTTTAATAAATTCACTTAGGAATAAGCAGAATTTACTTGGCATGATTAATCGTTCTTCATAGTTACTTTCTTATATTTAGGAAAATCATAGAAAGATATAATCTTTATTTATTGGGAAATAGTAGAGATTCACATAGAGATTAAGTGCATTCATATCATGATCCATTACAAATATATCAAGATCAATACCTATGATCATACACTCTATCTAAAGGGGACACAACCCTAGTTTTTTTTTTACCATAAATTACCCCCAAAGCAATAAATAGCAATTAGTTATAGAAAAACCAACTTTTACCAAAATCATCGGATTAAGACATTAGACCTAGAACTTAGCATCCTACGACTTTAGTAACCTTTTCACACCATATTCCCTGTGGGATTCGACCCCAACCTTGTTGGGTTACTATATTTGACAACGTCTGCGTTATACCATTAATAGGTGTAATTTGAGCATATCACCATCCGAAGGTCTACTTGATCAGGTCAACCCCCAAACGACCAAAACCAACTTTCCAACCATTGGTACAAAATGTTCCCGAATGCTTGGGGAACCGAACTGAATACCCCACCAAGCCATAATCGATCCCCTGGACCTCACAGAATTGACAGATTTCTGAAAAAGATCTGTTTACCTCAAAGTCATCTATTGATCAAAGATTTTTCACTTTAAGGCTCTAATTTTCATAAATCACAATAAATCTTGCCCGATTACCTCAGAAGCAATGTTGCCTATCCCCGCAGGTTAAAATTGTACTATACTAATAGGGCTCGGGGAAGGTCAACGGGGGTAAAAGGATCAAAAGGGTAATAAAACCAAATAGATCGTTACATCAAATACCAATTAAATAATCGTTCATCCTCGAGCGACAAAGGAAAAGAACGGAGGAAAAGTACCTGAGCCGGTAAACAACTGGGGATATCGGGTACGCATATCAGACTCGATCTCCCTTGTGGCCTCCTCCACTAGACGATGCTTTCATTGCACCTTAACTGAAGATATGTCCTTCTATCTCAACTTCCTCACTTGCCTATCCAAGATCGCTATAGGCTCTTCCTCATAAGACAGAGCCTCATCTAGTAAAACTGAGTCGCAATGAATGATATAAGAACCGTCTGAATGGTACTTCTTGAGCATGGAAACATGAAATACAAGATGAACTCCGGTCAAGCCTGGTGGCAAAGCGAACTTATAAGCCACTGCGCCAATACGACGGAGAATCTCAAATGGGCCAATGTACCTGGGGCTCAACTTGCCCTTGTTCCCAAATTGCATGACACCCTTCATGGGTGAAACCTTCAAAAGAACCTACTCGCCAACTGTCACGACTCAAATTACGGATCGTACGAGCACCACCTGATTATTTCCTAGTAGGCGAACCCTTACCAACCAACCCCTTTTGTAAAGCTATTTTTGAAAACAAATGCAACCTATAATAGTAAGTAAAATAAACCTTGCAAAAACATTCTTTAATTAATTAGAACAATTCAAATTTCTAAGGATCTGGTCTAGACCGGTACAAGAGCTTCTAAATTACAAAGAGATAACAAAATAAAAAGACACAACTTTCGCCTTTGGAATGAGATGTACAGAAGCTGTAGAAAGATATCCGCCACTGCATCTAAGGAAACCTTCAAGCAAAAAAGCTGAAACACATCTACACCCCGAAAGATGTACCAAGAGTAGTATCAGTACACCACACGTACTGGTAAGCATCATAGGTCGACTAAGATTAGTTCACGCAACATAATATAAAATCAAATGGAATAAACTGATGGGTATTGTCGTAACACCTTTTTACATCCTATCCATACTTAAACAATTCTGATATAACATGCTCGTATCCCATTACCATGTCCACACAACGTTTGGATGTAAGGACCAACAGATAACAACAATTACATCCAGGACAAGACCCCTGGACCAATTTAACCATATCAATTTTTAAAGGGTAGACATCAACCTCCCTATCAACCGACACTCAGTGGGATCACTAATTCTTACCTTTTTCCTCTTTACTTTAACATATACTAGTAATTCAACGATTAGACTCGATCAACACACAGCTCGCACTGGACACCGGACTCAAACAACTTATCAATTATCAAGTAAGGACAAGTAAAACAATGCAGTCAAAGATAGCAAATCAATATACTCCCCAAACACTTAGCCACGCTATTAGGGTCAACTCAATCTACCTTCCTTTATTTAATAACAGAATAAGAGGTTTCTTGTAACCGCCTCCTCTCCACAATCACGAGGAAATCAATTGCAACTTACCAGAATGAACCATGTCTATACGTCATCGAATCAGATTCATCCCTGCCACCGTAAAAAATATGAACACACAAGTACAATGCAATTAATGTTAGTATTGTATCTGTACACATATGCTAAATGGTAATGTTTGCTAGCCCAAGTATCCATGGCCTGCAGGGGACCCATGTACATCCTCACCCCTGTCAAATATGTCTTTTCATATTTATATAATCTTTCTCGTTTCTATGTATTTTAGTTCCACAATAAATTAAGGAATGTCAACAATCAATAATTCAACAACAAAGAATATAATTCACCATGTCATGAGTCATAACAAGACTTAAGAAATCAAGCCCCTAACAATGTGGATGCTCCGCGAAGATTTATACAGTAAGAATACAAGTCATCACATAACAGCCATACCAAGACTCAGACTCGATTGGTCAAAACATAAGCAAGGAATCACTCTGAATAAACAAGAAAGTAAATACTGACAGTTCCCTCATGCTTGGTACCTAGAATAGCGACAACATGATTGCCCAGTGAGGATACCTACGATTTCGCAATAGGTTGAGCCTCGCCCATAGTACAACAAGGCTCCATTAAAGCCAACTCGGTAAATACACATACCCCACCACGCTGACTAGAATCAATAACAAACCATACTCACCACTTTGCTTCCCTTTTTGGTCTACTAGCTACGCATCTTGATTCACTTATTCACTTAGTGGCACAATGCGCACATAAATCAGCATTTATTTTAACCTAAACAATATTTAACCGAACTCCGTGTCCGAAGACCTAGTCATGCATTCTCCTATCAATTCTATAGTATATATACGATTTACTAATCAAAGTCTAACTCAAGTAAACTATAACCTACCTCGTTGCCGAGCAGCTATCACGAACGTTCATGGAGTATCCACCATCCCGTCTTTGAGCCGGAAGCCGTGATAGAGAAATCTTTGAGGAAGATAATGCAAAAGATGTTTGAAGGGCTACCTTTCCGTAGCCATCAAGTGTTTTTTCTTAGGAAATACCCTAATGACGGCTTAGAAGAGGGGTTTTGTGGACAAGAGGGGTTAAATCCCGAAATAAGGTCATTAAATGCGGGTTTTGGTCCACATACTCCGCTGCAGCGGATAGCTAGTCCACTACAGCAGGCTTGCTATGGCGGTCGTCTACCCGCTGTAGCGAAGAAGTCTTCCCCAAGCCCTCAACTCTTTATCTCTCATCTAATTCAACCACGAGCAAATATTTCACTTAAAACTCCCCCGTGGACCAATCTTATGATGATACACTTAGTCTTTGTACACGGGCTGCAGAAGGTCCAATAACGACCAGGCGAGTCATTACACCAATCATAAACTATCGATCACGAACCTTCCGGTTAGCATACTCCTTTTGCCTACTCTGAGCTATTAGCATCACCTTGTCGAAGGACTCCCTCAGTAAATCTGTCCCCCAAGGTCTCACCTCGAAAGCATCAAACCACCCATTCGGAGAACGACACCTCCTACCATATAAAGCCTCGAATGGTGCCATATCAACACTCAAATGGTAACTATTGTTGTACGCGAACTCTGCAAATGGTAAGAGTTGGTCCCACTGACCACCAAAATAAAAAACATAGGCTCTCAACATATTCCTAAGCACCTAAACAGTCTTCTCGGACTGACCATCAGTCGGTGGATGGAACGCAGTGCTAAGATCTATCTGAGTACCCAACTCCTTCTTCAAAGTCTTCCAGAAATGGAAGGTAAACTAAGTACCTCAGTCTGAATCAATGGAACTAGGAACCCCATGCAATCGTACAATCTCTTGGATGTAAATCCGGGCCAACTTCTCTGCATTAAAAGTAACCTGAACCGGTTAACCTATCCACAATGACCCTAATTGAATCAAACTTTCCCTAGGTCTTCAGAAGACCAACCATGAAATTCATAGCAATCCTCTCCTACTTTCACTCGGGAATGGGCATCCTCTGAATCACACCCCCAATAATGCTGTTTCAAATCACGATACATCTTCATAGCACTTGGATGAATAGAATACCTAGGACTACGAGCCTCCTCTAAAATCAAACGAATTAAGCCACCCACATGAGGAACTCAAATACACCCCTTAATACTCAAAACATCCTTATCATCTAGAATTGCCTCCTAGGCCTCATCGCTCAACAACTTATCTCGAATCTTTCACAACTACATCAGTAAACTGCTGTAACTTAACCTACTCTAAAAGAGAAGACCTCGTCTCAACACGAGTCAGAACCTTACCCGGTTCCAAAGTATCAAGTCTCACCCAAACCAGTAGCCCAAGACTAAACCTCCAAAGCGGAAGGACGCTCCTCAAATCATCACCAAGTACCGATGTAGACCAATGTAACTATCCCAAATAGTTTCCCTCGGTAAGATATCATCAAGACCACTCGAAAACCTTAATTTTGAACGGGAACCTATGGAATACTTAAAGGTGATCTACTAGAAAACCAAGAAGTCTTTCTGGTAATATAAACGTAGTCCCCCGACTCAAAATAAACAATTCTGAACCGAAAATGCACACCTCCCCAAAAATAACCACTAGGTACCCGAACTGACTTCAACCCTTAAGAAACCAATCGCGGCCCTATCACACATTTGTGGCAACCTATTCTAATCATTTTTTTCTAATGAATACTCAATTTTGTGCTGTCACATCGACTGCAAAGGTTGAATTCTATCCCAGTCATCAATTTTGTAGCGAAGAATGATATATTTGATTGCAACCTTTATGTTTTCTCAATTCACCCGATACACAAATCGGACTGAACCCCATGAACTCTAAATACATCAATTCTCCTCGTGCTTACTCTTAACTTGCTCATGATCCTGAACACTTCAACACAAAACTTGCGGCCTCATTTAATACACATTTAACATCGAATCTCCTATTAGAACACCTCGATACATCAATCACAATTCCGAAAGTATCAAATCTTGCAATCTCTTGCACCAACCTTGCACAACTATTCCCAAGTCTTCAATATTCCAAGATTCTCACCCAAGCTATCTAGTTAATAATACTCTAACATAATCCACTACCACAAATACGGTCTCATCTCAAAATTGTAACTCTGGTCTTCAAATTATAGAGATTCCCAAAATTCCTTCTCATCAGACAACTGTAGCTCACCCAATGAAGAGTGCTACGAAATTATCCATCTTGGTATAACATAAGTCACCCTTCTATAAGCCTTAGCATGTCGGTCACCAGGAATTTGCTTCTCCCCTGCCGCTTATTACGAACCTCACAGAACTTCGTCATAGCACTTAGTCCATTTTCGTAGACTTCCTTCCTTAAGCGTACTTAACATTCACACCCTATCTGAAAGATGCAAGACAACAACACCACAAACTAAACCTGACCCAGGTAATCCCAAAGATGTACCTTACTCCTACCAATTCTCAACCAGCTATACCTTTATCTTAAACTTTCACCTTCTCTATTCCATGCAGATCCCATTCACCGCCACCGATCGACTATCACTCAACCCCACTCAATAAGTATAACGCAGAGTCGTAAGTTCTGCCAAATAACCGAGTTAATCCCAGAGATAGTAATATGTCGCACACTCAGAGAACTGAGAGTTTCTTTTGCCTCATTCGAACTTCACACTGGAAACCACTCTACACCCGGCGCATCACATAAACCATTCTTCAAGAAGTCTTTTCACTAGAAATTACTAACCAACTCTGGTTATCCCAATAAGAAATAATCATTGCCGATGCAATACCTCAAAACCACCACTGAACTGATTCATAACCCGTAAGGCGACCCTTAATTACCGGACCAGAACACCTCTAATCAAGCCGAACGATTATCCATCTCATTTGATCAACTCAATGGAGTCATAACAATGGTAGTAGCAGGAACTAGCTGAAACTTACATAATAGATTGAATGCCCACACCCCTTGTCCAAGATTAGATGCAACACCCAATAACTCCTTGAGTACTAAAAATTCACTCTTGCCCATCACTTAGTCTTTTCTATTTGTCAATCACTGGCCCCCATTAGCCTACGACATAACCGAACATACCAACTCATCTATGAACCCTTACGTCCACTCTACATTGCATAACGACAGCATGACTCTTAATCAATAAGCTCTTGTTTCAACGATCCCTTTACCAATCCTCTAAACACGATGACCCTGCGAACACACCCTTTAATAAAGGACCACAGCTACCCACTGCCACGAATTTCCCACTCGTCACAATTAACCTTGCCTTCTGATCTAGAGCTGACGACCATTTCCCAGAAAGAACCCACAAACCACTAGTTCTTACTCTACCACTACCATTCTGTCACGTCGAAGCCTAACTTAACTTCCCACATCTGAATACGAAATTCGCCCTCGTACATTTTCCAATCTTATCCTAATGAGCATGTTAGATACCAATTGTTTCCTTTCTATAACAGAGATTGATCATTCCAAATTCTCTTCTTTACGCCTTCATCCCATAAGAAAAGAAGTACTCTTACCGATATACCCTAAGAAATCTTACCTAGTTACACCTTACCACAAAAGTATCCTTTCATGTCCTTATCCTTAAGTTCTTTTCATCATCATAGCACTGTCACCATTCTCTTGTCAAATTCGACGATCCTCCCCAAGTTACCCTTGCTTCTTAATGTTCACATCGATACTCTTCCATTACTGAATTACAGAATTGCCATTGATACACTTGTGCCACACATCTATCATACTAAACTTTGACGATGCCGAAACCTTTCCATACCACTAAATAATCCCGATCATGGATGCAAACTGGACTTGGCCACGTGCCCGTATCAGAATAACAAATCTCGTAACTTACCGCACCACGTCATGTCAAACTGCTCACGTGAGAATTTAAGGAAGAGTTCCCACTATCCAGGAGAGAATAAGACAAAGAAATTCAGATATCAATTTGAATCTACTAGATACCAATTTGAATGAAGTAGCACAAAAGGAATGAAAGAAGCGAAAGTTTCCTAAATGTCCTATAGCCTCTCGTAGATAAGTATGGAGCTCATCGTACCGATCCGCAAGACTCTACTAGAAATGCTCTTGTACTTATAAGATCGGGTAACCTAGGGCTCTGATATCAACTATTCACGACCCAACTAGTGGATCGAGCGGGCACCCACACTAACCCCCTGGTGGGTGAACCCTTTCCCATATTCGTCATTCATTTCAAAACATAAGGAAAGTAAAAAGAAAGATTAAGCAGTCTTAAAATATAAATAAACAACTACATGCAAAACACTAATACATCATCCCTTGAATCTTGTCTGAATCAGTACAAGAACCACTAACTACTACAAGTCATAAGAATACAAGTCTGAAATACAAATACTGTCTCGAAATACAAATAAAAGACAAGCAAAGATAGAAGATTCTCAGGGTAGCGAAATCAATCAAAAGCTCACCCTGGAAACTCTACAAGCTGAGCCTCGAGATCACTCACGAGGTGCAGAGTAGGAACCTGCTATGAACTCTACACTCAGAAAAGAGTACAACAAGGTAGTATCAGTACAAACACCATGTGCCGGTAGGTATCATAGGCCGACAACAATTAAATCATATATATGTAAGAAAGAAATCGAAAGGTGGACTTGCAAGCAGTCAAATATAAGTCACAACACAATCCAAGATCAAGAACAACACACATGATAAAACTACCATAGCAGAGTCAACCATATAGATGAATGAAATAAATGAGTGCATATGCAATGCAATAAAATGCACTGGACAACAGTCTGTCACCGTACACACATGCTACAGACGGATATCCTTCACGTCTTGATAGTCATAACCCATGGGGGACCCAATAAGTCCATGTACTAGTCACTCCGCAGACAGCCCTGAGATGGCTTCCATATCAAACCTGTCCACAATCTTTTACTCCGATCACAATCTCAGATGTGTCCTTTCACACTTATCATCACCAGTACCAAATCATAGTTCATAGCAATGTATCATGTAAAATGTGTATGACTGCTATGCATGATATCAATATCAAGTATAAATCATAATCAAGATCTCATGTGTGCCAATGTATGAGCACTCATCACAATACAAATCCTAGATCATTGTTTCTTCCTTTATCGATGATAAGTGACAAGATAACTGAGAGATTAATACATAAAAAACACAACATGGTAAAGGGGAAAGAAGCCCAAAACTACACACATGGCGACAAACCAAATCGCAATAACAAGGAGATAAGCCCACAAAATCATCAACAATACCAACCTAAGAGTATCCATCCAAACTTCATACCCGAAAGCTTAACATGCTTTCTTCGTCAATAACTAACTTCTACATATGCTTTGCTAATTGAAGTCTAACTGAAAGGTAAGCCATAACCTACCTCGACGTCGAGCTGGTTCCACGAACCGTCAAACGTAAGCCTTACCCTTCCGAAGAGCCTGCGAAAACTCAAAGTCCCAAGATGAAACAACTCTAAATACTCCTAAAATCACCCTTGAGTCACTTAGATAATTAATTTTGGGAATGGGAAAAAAGTGGTTCAAAATAGGACATTTAATGCTTCTGATTCAGCGACGTCTGCTCCAGCGGATTATGTTCCGCTTCCGCGATCTCGCATAGGCAGAGAAACATCCGCTGAGGCGGATCTTATTAAAATGTCAGGTATTTGAGCCTGTGGACAAAGCCCCGCTGAGGAACTCATGCTGAGGCACAAACAGTCTCGCAAAGGCGAGACAACTGAAACCATCAAAATTTTGGTCTTCACCAAGTTTCACCCAAAATTCCGACATCCATCCGAGGCCTTCCGAATACAAACTAGACATGCAACAATACGTAAGAACACGCTATGGAGTCACTAGTGGCCTCGAAATTCCCAATGGAGATCAATTTGACTTTGTCAACCCTAAATGGCCAAATTAAACTTTTCAACATTGGTACAAAACGCTCCCGAATGCCTCAGGAACAAAAATGTATACACCACCAACCCATAATCGACCCTCCTGACCTCACATAATTGATGAATTTTTTAAAAAGATCTGTTTATCCAAAAGTCATCTACTGGTCAAAGGTTTTTCACTTGAAGGCTCTAAATCTCATAAATCACAATAAAGCGCCAGATTACCTCGGGAACGGTGTCGCCCATCCTCACGGGTCAAAATCATACTTATAGGATTTAGGAAAGGGTCAACTGGGGTAAATGGGTCAAAAGAACAATAACGACCAAACGATTCATTACAGTTCAACAACAATTAAACGCCCTCAGGAAAATAACCATGACCAAGAAAGGCCGAGGGCAGTAAAACTAACACATATTTACTATAAAAACAAGCTATCCCACCCCAACTTCAAAGCATGCATTGTCCCTAGTGCATCAAAATAAGGAAAAAATTGAAGGTAGAAGCTCCCTGCTGGCGCACTAGGCGCTCTGATCAAGCTGAGGTGGTGCCACCTCCGAGGTGGTGCCACCTCCGAGGTGGTGATAGAGGCCTCGAGAAAAGTGGGCGATATCAATGTGGTAGTGGGGGTGGTAGTGACACCAGGTATTTATGCCATGGGAGGATTGGGAGTCACCGATGGGGCCAACTTGCTAGGTGGGACCACCTCCTTTGGTGGACCACTGGAGCATTCACAGTGTGTGATGACATATGAGTCTCCACCCATGATCTCTGGACTGCTATAGGTGTTGTATTTCCTCACGTTTTGTCCT
This sequence comes from Lycium barbarum, assembly GCF_019175385.1. Lineage (NCBI taxonomy): Eukaryota > Viridiplantae > Streptophyta > Magnoliopsida > Solanales > Solanaceae > Lycium > Lycium barbarum. The sequence goes on along the minus strand of NC_083342.1, from coordinate 25,747,732 downwards.
AAGTCGCGGTGCTACTAGCGTTTTTTAGAATTGTTATTCAATTTTTCAGTTCTCCAAGCCCTAGCATGACTTTTATCTCCTCTCTTCATTCTCTCATATCAAGATAAATATCTCCCATGTGCTCCTAAGTAATTCTAACACTTATACATGGATTCTTAACAAGATTACAATCATAGGGTTTTCAAGGAAACCCTCTTCAAGGTTTCAAGTTCAGATTTTTTATTTATTCTTCAAATTTCGGACCTTTTCTTTAAGTTTTTGAATGATTAAGGTATGTAAGGCTAACTCTCTATGTGTGGGAATGTTATTGATCTTCCCACACCTCGTTCATCAGTAATACTATGAATTACGTCAGAAGTGGAGATTATGCCCTAGTTCATAAGAGGTTCAGAACATCTATCATTTGAGAATATAGTTTCATACTTGTTCATGATTATCATTCTGAATACTGTGAAGTACGTAATCAGTATAGAGTCATGTTTGATATCCCATGAGTCTCAGTCATGAAAACTCAGTATGCTTATGAACAGCTAATGCGTTTAATGCTTTAAACTCCATAATTAGTTCTTGAATACATGTCTCAGTATAGTAATGTGTCATGCATTACAGTATGATTCTCAGTTCCGTAATATAAATTGTTCAATGTTAAACACATGTATTTGGGCCTGAGGCCACAGTTTATCTATACGTATGCTTGGGCCTGAGGCCACAGACTTGTACACTTATATTAGGCCTGAGGCCACAAATTATTAACTTTGTTAAAATAGGTGATTACTCATTCAGAATGGGGAGTACTTATGACTATACTTCTCTTGTTCAATTCAGCTATCATGCTTCAGTATATTACATATTTATTGATTTGGGTTGCCTTTTTTCCGGGCACCCCACATCTACTTGTTCTTTCAGTTAGTTTATACATACAAGTAAAATTCAGATGTACTTACGTCCCTTTTTGCCTGGGGCCTGCATTCACGATGCAGGCACTAATTTATAGGACGATGGATATGCTCGCTTGGATTCTCGTATCAGCTGCTTGGTGATCCCCAGTTTCTTTCGGGGCGTTATCTTATTATCAATCATTATTTATGTTCGACACTCAGGTATGTCGAGAGCCTTGTCCTGATAAACAGTTAGTAATTCATTATTCTTCAGAGGTTTCATAGACTAGAACAACTGTCAGATAGTGTTTATCGGGCTATTATGTTAGCCATGTTGGCTACGTGTTTAGACTTCGGACTTATTCCATATTTATGCTTATTCAGTTAGACATTTCAGCAGCTCATTATGTTTTTATATTATATTCTGCATCAGTATGTGCTCATGTTGATTTAGCCAGCCATGTGGTTCACTCGATCACAATAAGTCAGACACCGAGTGCCACGTTACGCCCATGCCATGGTTCGAGGGCGTGACAAAGCTTGATTTCAGAACATTAGGTTCAAGATTCCTAGGGAGTCTACGAAGCTGTGTCTATTGGGGTCACTTTTATGTGCATGTGTGTGCCGCACATGTAAATAGTTGACTACCAAGACATACAAAATTGTCTCATATTTTTCATACTCTAGATCATGCAGATAGAGCAGTACTTTCAGGAATTCTTCTAACTTGTGCGTATTACGTATTTCAGAAAATTCCTACAAAAAGATAGTAGACCAAGAGGAAGGTAACTACTGGCCAAAGGGCTACTGTTCATGCTACCTGAGAAGTGGACACTCAGATTCAAGGAGTTTGCACCACGGCTCAGGGACTTGCATCGAATTCAGTGCCCCCAACTGCACCCCCACATGATACTGAAAGGCATGTGAAGGTCTATCCTACAATTACTCCGCCGCCCAGTGCTTCTGATATGGATGTTCGGGGAGGTTTTTAGTTGCTTACCCATATAGTTGCTACACAAAGTTAGCGTTAGAGAAATGCTCCAAGTACAGGTGCTAATGAGGGGTCGTCCAGTTCCAGGATCAAGGAGTTCGTTCGTAAATGAGGATCCGTAGAACTTTATCGAAGATGTTTAGAAATTATTTCGTATCATGCATGCTCCTGAGATAGAGGCAACAGAGTTTGAAACTTATCAGTTGAAAGATGTTGCTAACATTTGGTATGAGTCGTGGGAACAGTCCCTAGGGGAAGATGCATCTCCTGCGATCTATGATGAATTCGCAGATGCATTCATTGAGAACTTCCTACCTCTAGAAGTCAGGGAGGCTAAGGCCCTAAAGTTAGAGAGGCTCATGCATAACAACATAAGTATGATTGAGTACTACTTCAAATTTTTTTCATTGGCTAAGTGTGCTCCGTACATGGTCGCCGATATAAGGGCTAGAGTTAGGCACTTTGTGTTGGGTCTTATACCCAACATGTACGGTGATGCTAATATCGCTGCTCAGAATAAAGACATGGCTATTACTAAGATGGTTGCTTTTGTACAAGTTAATGAGGACAAAATGAAAGAAGAAGTGGCACTGCAGAAAGAGAAGGACATGGAGTTCATTAAGAGAGTTAAGTCTACAGGTAATTTCAGCCATGGAGGATCTAATGGAGGTGGAAATCGTTAGTTCTTCAAAGATAGGTCATTAGGACCTTCTCCCTCTACAGCTACTGTTCCAGTCCTGAGGTCTAAGTTTAAATGGAAAAGGCAGAATTTCAGAGCAGCAGGCTCACAATCACAGGCCAGTGTGGGCCGCAAGGATTTTCAGTACCTTACTTGCAACAAGTGTGGTAAGAGGCACTCAGGAGTGTGTCATTCGGGCATGGATGGTTTCTTTGGGTACGGTCAGCAGGGTCACTATCTAAAGGATTATTCGTCCGCAAGACAGAATACTTGAGGTAACGTGTCTTAGTTTACAAGTTTAGCAGCTCCTTGTAATTCTCAAGCCCAATCAGGGTGTGGCGAAGCTAAGTCTTGTAATGCAGATGGAGATCAGAACTGCTTGTATGCACTAGCAAGTCGTTAGGATATAGAGGCGCGTGCAAATGTTGTTACTAGTGTACTAAAAGTTTTCACCTTTGATGTTTATGCCTTTATAGATCTAGGATCCGCCCTATCTTATGTAACCCCGTTTATTGCTAAGGAAATTGGGATAAAACTAAAAAAGTTGCATGTACCTTTTGAAGTGTCTATTCCAGTTGGAGAGTTAGTTATAACTAGAGGTGTGTATAGGGGTTGTCCAGTTAGAGTCTATCACCGTAGTTCTGTGGCAGACTTATTAGAGTTGGAAATGGTAGACTTTGATGTAATCATGAGCACGGATTGGTTGGTGTCATACTATGCCACGGTAGGTTGTAGAACAAAAATAGTGAGCTTTGAGTTTCCTAGTGAACAAGTCTTAAAATTGAAAGGTGATATAGTGGTGTCAAGGGGTAGATTTATTTCCTATCTTAATGCCAAAAAGATGATCTCTATGGGTATATCTAGCACCTAGTTATTGTCAGGGTTGCAAACGCTCAGGTCCCAACTCTCCAGTGCTTACCAATTGTTAATGAGTTTCTAGAAGTATTTCCTGAAGATCTTCTCGGAGTTCCTCTCGATAGGGAGATTGACTTTGAAATTGTTATACTTCCCGATGCTAAGCCGATCTTTATTCCGCCATACAGAGTGGCTCCGTCAGAGTTGAAAGAGTTAAAAGCCCAGTTGAAGGACCTTTTTGACAAAGAATTTATTAGGGGAACATCGGTCTTGTTTCTCCGAAATAAATATAGATCCTTGTATAAGTGCAATGATTACCGTCAGATGAACAAGGTTACCATCAAGAACGATTATCCTTTTCCTAGAATCGATGACTTATTTGATCAACTTTAGGGTGTCCAGTGTTATTGTTACACCTCGAAAAAATTCATGTCATCGCATAGTGAATGGATTACAGCAGGAAACGAAGCATAGGATGTTTCCACAAGTAAGAGGTAGTACTTAACGGTTTCCATTAAGATTCCAAAGACGTTTGAAGCACGAGAAGAAAGTTCATTAAAGAATGTTAAGCATGAGCCGTGTTTGGAAAAGCGGTTTGCAAAGCACCGAGTTAACGTGAACTTAATGATGTCTTAAATAAGAGTTATAATGCCTCTTAGATTGTTAATGAAGTGTTAAACAAGTGTTAAGAAGGTTCTATAAGGATTGTAGGCAAAACGGGTTGACGAGGACAAGTTTCGGGGAATTGTAGATTGTACGGTCCTTTATACGGATCGTATAAAAGATACTGGCCGTATATCAAATCATACAAGCTATCCAGAATTGAAGACTCCACTGGAACAAATGTACGGCCACACATACGGACCGTATAAATTGTACAGACCGTATGTGTTGATACGCTCAAATTACACCTATTACTGGTATAACGCGGACGTTGTCAAATATAGTAACCCAACAAGGTTGGGGTCGAATCCCACAGGAAATATGGTGTGAAAAGGTTACTAAAGTCGTAGGATGCTAAGCTTAGGTCTAATGTCTTAATCCGATGGTTTTGGTAATAGTTGCTTTTTCTGTGACTAATTGCTATCTACTTGCTTTGGTGGAAATTTATGGTAAAAGAAACTAAGGTTGTGTCCCCGTTAGATAGAGTGTATGATCATGGGTATTGATCTTGATATACTTCTAATGGATCATTATATGAATTCAGTTAATCTCTATATGAATCTCTACTATTTCCCAATAAATAAAGATTATCTCTTTCTATGATTTTCCCAAATATAAAAAAGTAACTATGAAGAACGATTAATAATGCCAAGTAAATTCTTCTTATTCCTAAGTGAATTTATTAAATAAAGTTTAAAGCTTTGAGTCCTTGTTGTTTATTCTTACCAACTCTAATTATTTTCCCAAATAAATCAAGGTTTATGGCTTAATCAATGTTTGTAACCATTAATTATGAATGAAGAATGAAGAATAAATAAACCCTAATAATCCATTATGTGTATATCAAACACAACCCAATCACACAACACCCATCATTGGGTTCACAACCCTAGTAAGGGAATTTAGCTACTCATGACAAAGAACAAGAAATAAGAAATTGAAGAATTCATAATTGCATACTTTGGAAGAAAAGAGGAATTCATAATACTTGAATTGATGTTTGAACCTTCAAAAACTAGAGAGTATTTAATGTTCTAAGACAAAAATTGAAATATAATAACTGATCATAATTAAAAACCTACAATGGACTATTTATAGGTTTCAAAAACGTAAAATTACAGAATTTGCACTTAAGTCCCAGGCGGTACTTATACGGTCCGTACAACTTTTCACGGACCGTACAAGACTTATACAACCTTCATCCAGGTGTCTGCAGAGAATAATATGAACTGGCCTTCCACGGTTCGTATAATGTTAAACGGCTTGTACAATCCTACTCGTGAAACATCTTCCAACATCGTCGCGTCTACTTATACGGCCCGTACAATGTTGTACGGTCCGTATAAGTGTTTGTGGTTCAGCATCTATCCACTGTGACATTCTGTTACATTACCACCTTTTGTACGACCAGAAATACGGTCCGTGCAACTTTCTACGGACCGTGAAAATCAAGCTTCAGTGCAACTTTTCTGTAACTTCTACTCCTTGAACCCGAACTTCCCGATTTACCTGAAACATGTCAAAAACACATCAAAACAGCACATACTTGCCTAAAAACAAGTAAAACTTCTCGTAAAAGAGTATCAAATGTGCCATAATTTCCCGGCACATCAACACATCCAACTTAAAGTCTTTGCTTGTCCTTAAGCAAGTAGTAGACACAACTAGGACTCAACTAACATCTATATATCATAGAGTAATAACGTCTACATTGGGTTTGACTCTGAACTACCGGCATGCATGCTTTTCTTCCAATGAGCCCCCCCCCCCCCCCCCTCTCATTTTTTCGATTGTCAAACGATATACATACCCCAAGAACGTTATGACTAACAATGAAGCTTCAATGCATGACATCACCTTATCGAGCATATTATGATGCACACAAACGCTACTTTAGGCGGTCACTTCAATTTGCTCGACTTTTATCCTTATGCCCTCACATAGACCAAAGAATGTCCCAGCACACATTTATACAATAAGAATGAGACGAAGACAAACGAGAAGAGAAAAACACTCACACTCACAAAGAATTTCATATCTACACATGCAAATACCATAGGCTTGCCCTTATTTTCTATGTTTTCACCCTAGGCTCGTTCGGTTGTGATCACATTAGGACTTGTTTTGGCTTGTAATGTAGGCTTAGGGACGAGTAGGATACTTTTTGGATATTAGTGACTTCCCCCTCCTTGAACACTACAACATTTCTTCACCTTAATTTACCTCTTTTATTTCCAACCCCTTTATTTTCTTTCAAGTTTTCGACCTCGATGTGATTTTATTCCTATCCAGCTTGCAAATATTTTTGTGTTACAATTTTATGATTTTTTTTCTTTTTATTTTCAATTTTTTTTATTTTTTTATATATATATATATATGCAACTACCACATCGAATTCCCACTAGCAAACTCCACCACCCCCAACTTATGTTTTTTAACATCTACTCCACATTTAATTCACTCCCAACTTAGGCATTTTGCCTCATCTATCTAGTAGCATCAAGGAGGGAACAGGTTCGAAGATGGATTAATTGTACACAGGGTAAGGTTTCATAATTGGCTAGCCAAGCAAAAGGTCAAAAGGCTCAAAAAGGGAAACTAGGGATATTTTCACTTTTTGGTGAGGCTTATTTAGGCAAAGTGACTAGTTATACAAAGAAAGCCTAAGATCATCTCACAACCAAACTCACTTTCGAATTTCAAACACTACCAACCAGGCAAGTTCTAGATTATACATGCATAAACAGAACCAAACTAATAACTCACACACACATTGCATAAGGATAATTATTTTTACAATTGTGACCTCCTAAGTAGTCATTTATCGCACACAACACCCCAACAATCATAATGTTATATAAATAATCAACCAATAATTGTTCTAAGCATGCATTTTTCAAATTTTCGAGGGGTCCAACCTTTTCATCAAACGATCACAACATGCCATCAATTACAGAACAATATCAACTAAGTCAAAACTACTCTACTTATCCTAAGCAACATCCTTTAAGGCGAGGCACGATACTCATAAACGTTCATAATATAATCAGGGGTTCACGACCTTACGTCACCCCGACATAGTGTGGTTGTCCTTAAAGCTTAACGTATGCTCTTAATGCTAATATATGATATGTCTATAAGATGATTAACAATGCTAGTTTGTAATACGATGATGATATGTGTAAGATACCAAGAAATGATAAGGTGATGCTATGTTATGAGATATGTAATAGTGATGTGTTATGATTAATTTTGTGATGATAAGATTCCACCGTGCCTATTTGGCCGGGCATGTCACCGCAAATGCGGGCTGCGTATGATTCCACTGCGCCTATATGGCTGGGCATGTCACCGCTAATGCGGGCTGCTATGTTTACACCGAGCATAGAGGTCCGGGCATGATCACCACTAGTGGGCGGCATATGAGGATTACTGGGACGCGGGTAATGATGTGGAGTATGATGTGACGATGTACGTGATGATGTATGTGATGATGAATGTGATGATATATGGGATATGACAAAACATATACTATGATGATGTAAAGTATGATATATGTAAAAAGTATGTTGCTTATAACACTCAAGCAGGTTATATCTTTTCTTATGATTCATGATGCTTCTATGACATTGTTCATTTCACTCCTGCCTTACATACTCAGTACAATGTTCGTACTGACGTCTATTTTCCTTGGACGTTGTGTTCATGGCCACAGGTAGACAGGGAGAAGATCTTGCTCCGGACTCTTAGAAGCTGTTAGTTGACTGAAAGCACTCCCTTGTTCCGGAGGTGCTTATGATGAATCTTTTGTGTACAGTTGTATGTGTAATCCAATAGAGGCTCGTAGATACTCAATGTGGGTTATGTGGTTTCACGACGTGGATATTGTGTAAAAATATTGATATATGTTATTGTATAAAAGCATTATGTTTTGTAATGAAAAGTAGTTTCTTTTGTAAAATGAGCATGAAATCGATAGATGATTGTTGAATGAGTCTAAGAAGTAATAGTACGAGCGATGCTCGGTGGTTAGCCCCAGGTACCCGTCGCGGCCCCTAGCTGGGTCGTGACAGAAGTGGTATCAAAGCAGTTCGTCCTAGGAAGTGTCTATGAGCCGTGTCTAGTAGAGTCTTGTTTATGGTGTGTTGCGCGCCACATCAATAAACAAGAGGCTACGGGGCATTTAGGAAAATGACCACTTTTCTTCTTATGAGATCGTGCGATAAAGCCGTGTATAAGATTTTATCCTCCCTAATAGTGTGTTGTGATTTCAGAATGCTGCCCAAGGGAAAAGCTATAGCCGCCCCGAAGGGCAAAATTACGACAAAAAAGCGGGTAGAAAGAGAGCCTCCGATGAAAATTGGAGAAGGCGAGTCACAAAATGAGACTCCATCTAGCACTTTCTCTACCCCGCCTAATGTGGAAGAGCAAGGAGGAGCTCCATCTCCAATTCCTCCGCCGGTTTCTTCGGGTCAACAAATGACCGAGGCCATTCAGTTATTGACACAGTTGGTTGCCGCCCATGCACAGCGGCAAAATGCGAGCCCGAGTGATTGATTAGCCAGTACTAGAGCCCGTGACTTCATGACTTTAAACCCTCCGGAGTTCTTTGGGTCAAAGCCGGATGAGGATCCGCAAGGCTTTATCGATGAGATGTTGAGGACTTTAAATATTATTCATGCCTCCGAGACTGAATCCGTGGAGTTGGCCTTTTATAGACTCCTAGATGTGGAAGTCTTATGGTATAATAATTAGGTATTATTAAGATGAGAGAATGCGCCTCCACCCGTATGGCAGGAATTTGTGGATGCTTTTATTTGTCACTATTTACCACCCGAGATTCGCCGAGCTAGGGCGGATATATTTTTAAATTTGAAGCAAGGAAGTATGAGTACCCGGGAGTATAGTATGCAATTTAATTCTTTGGCCAGGTACGCCCCGGATATGGTGGCTGACATAGGAGATCGTGTTCACAGATTTGTGAGTGGTTTGGGACCACATTTATTCAAAGATTGTTTGACGGCTTCATTGCAAGATGGGATGGACATTTCTCATATATAGGCCCATGCCCAGAACTTAGAGGGGCGACACCAACCATCGAGGAGTGATCGTGATATGGACAGGAGGCAAAGCAAGAGTGCTAGATCTATGGGTGCGAGCAGTGAGTACAGAGGGGGATCGAGGCAGAATTATTCTAGGCAGTCAGGCCAGACGACGACTTGCGCACCTCCCAGATTTCCAGATAGAAGATTTGACCGCTCCTTTTGCTCGGGACATGGTCAGAGCTCGAGGGCTTCAGGTTCCCAGTTTGAGGGTGATTATAGTCAAGGGAGACCCCCAGTTCCACGATGTAGTCGGTGCCGCAAATTACACTCAGGGCCATGTCGTCAGGACACAGATGCCTGTTATGTTTGTGGGTAGACTGGGCACATGATGCGAGATTGTCCCTCACGGTATGGTAGAGGTGGGGTTCAGCCCACAGGCTCAGCAGCTGGTTCCTCATCAGCACGCCCTGTAGGGCAGGCTCCCAAGATATCAGCAGGCCGAGGTAGAGGCAGAGGGGCAGCATCTACTTCAGGTGCCGCCCAGCCCCGCGTATATGCTTTAGTTGGACGACAGGATCTCGAGTCCTCCCCGAATGTGGTTAAAGGTATATTGTCTATATTCTCCCGTGATGTGTATGCATTGATAGATCCCGGTTCTACATTCTCTTATATTACTCAATATGTTGCTGGTTGTATTGGGGTGAAACCCGAGTCAATTAAACCTTTTGAGGTACTCACTCCGGTTGGTGATCCCGTGATAGCAAAGCAAGTGTACAAAAATTGTGTCATTGTGATATGTGATCGTCAGACCAAAGCTGATTTGATTAAGCTGAAAATGATAGATTTCGATGTAATCATGGGTATGGATTGGTTGGCCTCGTGTTATGCAAATGTTGATTGCCGCACAAAAGCGATTCGATTTCAATTCCTGGGAGAGCCCGTACTTGAATGGAAGGGTAACACGGCATCCCTAAAAGGTCAGTTTATTTCCTACCTTAAGGCGAGGAAGATGATACGAAAGGCTATATTTATCATCTAGTTCGGGTGCATGACATAGAAGCAAAGTCGCCAACATTTCAATCTCTTCCGGTGGTGAATGAATTTCTGGATGTATTTCCAGATGAACTCCCAGGTCTTTCCCCAGAAAGAGAAATTGATTTCGCCATTGATGTGTTGCCGGACACCGAGCCCATTTCTACTCTTCCTTATCGAATGGCTCCGGCAGAATTGAAAGAGCTAAAGGCACAGCTGAAAGACTTGCTTGACAAGGGGTTTATTAGACCCAGTTCATCGCCGTGGGGAGCACCAGTCTTATTCGTAAGAAAGAAAGACGGTTCCCTACGAATGTGCATTGATTACAGACAGTTGAAAAAGGTGACGATAAAGAACAAATATCCTCTTTCGAGGATTGATGACTTGTTTGATCAGCTGCAGGGTGCCAAGTGGTTTTCTAAAATCGACTTGAGGTCGGGTTATCATCAAGTAAGAGTTAGAGAAGCGGATATTCCCAAGACTGCTTTTAAGACAAGATATGGACATTATGAGTTTCGAGTAATGTCATTTGGGTTGACTAATGCTCCAGCCGTGTTTATGAACTTGATGAATAATGTGTTCAGGACACTCTTAGATTTATTTGTAATAGTATTTATTGATTATATTCTGGTATATTCTCGCACTGAATCAGAACATGTAGCTCATTTGCGAATTGTTCTTGGCATTCTTCGAGCCCGGGAATTATATGCAAAATTTTAAAAGTGTGAGTTCTGGCTTAATTCTGTAACATTTCTGGGCCATGTCATTTCAAATGATGGCATTCGAGTCGACACTCAGAAAATTGAGGTTGTGAAGACTTGGCCAAGGCCTACGACACCTACAGAAGTCCGTAGTTTTCTAGGGTTGGCAGGTTATTCCAGAAGGTTCGTAGAGGGTTTCTCGTCTATTTCATCCCCATTGACGAAGCTAACCCAGAAGACAGCAAAATTTTAGTGGAACGATGCTTGTGAGCATGGTTTCCAAGAGTTGAAAGACAGATTGGCCTCAACTCCAGTTTTAACACTTCCAGAAGGGCCGGATGGCTATGTTGTGTATTATGATGCTTCCGGAGCGGGATTAGGATGCGTATTGATGCAACATGGGAGAGTTATTGCATATGCTTCGAGGCAACTGCGGAAACATGAAAAGAATTATCCGACTCATGATCTTGAATTGGCTGTAGTGATTCATGCATTGAAGATATGGAGACATTATTTGTATGGTGTGCACATCGATATCGATACAGATCACAAGAGTCTCCAACATATTTTCGAGCAGAAGGAGTGAACCTGCGGCAGAGGCGGTGGTTAGAATTGTTGAAAGATTATGATGTGAACATTTTGTACCACCCCGGAAAAGAGAATGTAGTAGCCGACGCGCTTAGCCGCCGATCCATGGGTAGTCTATGTGGAGTTCCTTCAGAAAGGAAAGAAATGATTCGTGAGCTCCATCAATTAGCTAATCTCGGAGTACATGTAGTCGATTCAGGTAATGCAAGGGACAGCATTAACGATCCTGCAGTTTCATCTTTGAATGTAGAAGTGAAGGAGCGACAATATGAAGACTCCCAATTGTGCCACCACAGAGACCTAACTCATAAAAAGGAGAAGTATTCATTTGAAGTTTATATTAATGGAATTCTTAGGTACCGAGGCAGACTATGTGTGCCGAATGTGGCAGAATTGCGTCAGCGAATTCTAGAGGAAGCACATTATTCTCGGTATTCCATTCATCCAGGTGCGACCAAAATATATCATGATCTCAAATTGATATATTGGTGGGATGCAATGAAGAGGGACATAGTAGAATTTGTAGCACAATGTCCAAATTGCCAACAAGTAAAAGCCGAACATCAGAAGCCAGGGGGCTTATTACAAGCGATGGAAATTCCTATATGGAAATGGGAAGTGATTAATATGGATTTTATTGTGGGATTACCCCGTTCACAAGGGAAATATGATTCTATATAGGTGATCGTTGTCACGACCCAGCTAGGGGCCGAGACGGGTACCCGGGGCTAACCACCGAGCACCACTCGTTCTGTTGCTCATCATACTCATTAAACCTCATTTTCGTTCATAAACTCATAATCATAAGAAAATCATTTTCAATAAAGAACATAAATACTTTTATATACATAAGCCCTTTGTCTATCAAAGGATAATGTACACATATCTACATATACACCGTAGTAACCTTGTGAGACCATATAACCCACACATACGTATCTACGAGCCTCTACTGACATACTATACATATAGACAGAACAAGACCCCGTCGTGCCCAAAATACATATACATATATATACACAAAAGTATAAACCCGATTAGCACCTCCGGAATAATGGAGTGCTCCTGAGAATCTGCTGATAGCTCCTATAGGTCTGCGCCGTCTCCCTGTCCACCTGTGGGCATGAACACAGCGTCCAAAGAAAACGGACGTCAGTACGAACATTGTACTGAGTATGTAAGGAATGAATGAAATAAACATGATAGAAAATCATATGTCATGAGGTGAAGGCAAAACCTGCGCGACCTTTAAGGATGAATGCATTTCATACATATACCACATATACATAATCGTCGTACATGAATCATCATAGCGTATACATCATCACGTCATATAATTCATCATCATAATACCGTATCTACTCATACACATAAAACGTTATCCGTATTCGGCCACTTAGGGCTCGACAACATCCGTATTCGGCCACATGGTGGCTTGGCAGTATCCGTATTCGGCCACGTAGTGGCTCGACAGTATCCGTATTCGGCCACGTAGTGGCTCGACAGTATCACATGCATCACACAAGGATCATTATATATCATCATCATAATTGTCATCGTATACATCTCATAAGCTTATCGTAACCTTTCATTAATGCACACATTTAAATTCAAAGACAATTTATGAAAGTCACATCCTATTCGTAGCATGAATTTCATATAATTATTGTATGATAGTCCTTATAATCTTTAGGCTTAAGCTGAACATTATCACTATCGTTTATATAGCATATCTCTTACCTTTATCTCATATGAAACCCTCTATTAATGTAGACTCATAACTTTACGGAACATTGGTCACAGGACATGCATTAAGGCTTATGGACAGTCTATAACAATATCAGGGTGACATAAGGTCGAGAACCCTCGAGTCCCTTATGGAGCATTCATAAGCATTATGCCTCACCTTGAAGGAATTTGCATATAAGGTGAGTGTAGTCAATGGACAATATCGATGGAGCGATATGGATCATTAGCCTTGTAGAACTATGATATTGTAGGCCTTAGTACCTTTAGACTTAGACTCATCATCGTCATTACCGCATTTGTAACAGGCCTCTTATCTTATCCCATATGGCTATTCATAAACATAGGCTCTTAGTTTTCCGGAAAGTAGGAAAGTCATGGAGAGGTAAGGAAAATACTATCATAGGAATCATATAAGGATCATTAACTTCGTAGGAATATCATATCATAAGCTTTATGACTTCTAGACTTAGATTCATTATCAACATCGTCATACTTGTAACGTGTCTCTTTTCTTTATCTTGTGATGCTCTTTATAATCGTAGACTCATAGTTTCTGATATGTAGGGAAAATCATGAAGAAGGAAGGAATATCATATCATGGGATTCATGCCTTAGAAAGAAAGAACTAGCCTTACATACCTTGTCGTTTAGCTACGTTATCGATCACTTGTCTTCCTTCGAGGTCACGTTGTTACCTTCACGAGAGGATCGTATTAACATTAGTTAATCGACTATAAGAACGCGTCGTTGTCTCTAGAGAAAATTGGGCAGAATTTCCTTTGTTTCTACCACTTTTCCCATGTCCAATATCAATTCCCAAACTCTCACAACCACACTCACAATATTATAGTCAACAATCGTCATTTATATACATTGAGCAAAATCCACCGTTTTTATCCAAATTTCCACATTTATGGGTTCTATCTTATTATCATATTTTCTCATACAACACACCCATTTCATAGTCTACGCGTCATTTATAACATCTTTATACTCACAACAGTTCAACATTCCTGGTTCAATCCCACTATCATTCAATTATAGCACTATTCACATTTTATGACCCATTTATTTCACTCCTTTATAATCCAAGTGTTTCAACCCTTCCATACACTAAATAACATGTAACTGCCATAAAACTTACCTTAGGTAGCGTTGGAATAAGTCTTGAGCAATAATACTCCTTGTAGGCCAAAACCCTATTCCACTTCCCTTGCAATTTCTTGGTGTAGATGAATCTTAATGAATTTCACACTCTTGATTTCATGGGTTAGATGTTATTGATCTTGATTTCCCTTTGATTCCCTTGAATTTTGTGGATGAAATGTTTGGATAAGTTTTATAGGGTTCTTGAAGGTTGTAGGGGAAATATGAATGAGAAGGTCACTTATAATAATCACAAAATCTGATTTTTAATGAACAGTCGTCGGGGTATACAGTGGTTGTAGACCACAGTTTACGGACCGTATACTAGTTTACGGGCCGTATAACGTGGTCGTATTTAAGCATATCAAAAATAGAAAGGTTTCCTGGAGGTCATGATGGTTTACGACCACAGTTTACGGGCTGTATTTCAGTTTACGGTCCGTCAACTGGGTCATATTTTACCATTTAACTTTTGATAGAAAGTTGAAATTTTTGGAACGTTGGAGGACGATGGTAGTATACGGTCCGTAAACCACTTTACGGGCCGTATTCTGTTTTACGACCACTGGCTGAATTGAAATTCTACAACTTTCTTATTACCAAAAATTCATGAATCGTCATTCCCTACTTAGTAAAACATCGCACACTCATACCCTTCATTGGTCTATTCATTGTACGTTCACGGAGAAATTTCCGAGGTGTAACAATCATGGACAGACTCACAAAAGCAGCTCATTTTCTTCCAGTCAGAACCACGTATTCAGCGGAAGATTATGCTAGGTTGTATTTAAAAGAAATTGTGCGACTTCATGGAATTCCATTATCTGTCATTATAGACAGAGGGGCACAGTTTACAGCCAAGTTCTGGAAGTCCTTTCAAGAAGGTCTTGGTACTCAAGTCAAGCTTAGCACGGCGTTCCATCCGCAGACCGATGGACAAGCCGAGCGTACTATTCAGACCTTGGAGGATATGCTACGAGCGTGTGTGCTGGATTTTGATGGTAGTTGGGATAAGCATCTACCCCTTATTGAATTTGCATACAACAATAGCTATCATTCCGGTATTCAAATGGCCCCGTATGAAGCTTTGTATGGAAGGAAGTGCAGGTCTCCAATTGGGTGGTTTGAAACAGGAGAAGCACAATTAATAGGCCCCGAATTGATTCAACAAGCAGTCGAAAATGTCAAGGTGATCCGAGACCGATTGTTAACAGCCCAAAGTCGCCAAAAGTCTTATGCGGACAACCGCCGACGAGACTTGGAATTCCAGGTTAATGATTGGGTATTTCTGAAAGTATCACCAATGAAAGGTGTGATGAAATTTGGCAAGAAAGGGAAGTTAAGTCCAAGGTACGTTGGACCCTATAAAATTATCCGTAAGGTGGGTCATGTAGCTTATGAATTGGACTTGCCTTCGGAACTTGAATCAGTTTATCCAGTCTTCCATGTTTCGATGCTCCGTAAGTGTGTTGGAGATCCTACGAAGATTGTTCCAATTGGCGACGTTCAAGTGACAGAAAAGCTAACCTACGAAGAAGTGCCTATGGCCATTCTAGACAGGCAAGTGCGAAGACTTCGAAATAAAGAAGTAGCTTCAATCAAAGTGCTGTGGCGAAATAATAACAGGGAAGAAATGACTTGGGAAGCGGAAGAAAAGATGAAATTCAAATACCAGTAGTTATTCCAACACCCGGGAAAAATTCAAAGTGAAACGCCAACAACATAAGGTATGCATGCATTAAATGAAGTATAATAATTAAAGCATCTGAACACCCCTACTCCCATCATTTCTCAGAATTTTATTGTGTTATGGCCCTGTGAGGCAGTGATGTGATATTATGGGTTGTTGTGACAGGATGGTAGTGCCATATTATAAAGGAAACTCTGGCAAATTTTTTCTAGAATCCTCGCTGACTTAACATTCGAGGACGAATGTTCCAAAAGGGGGGAAGAATGTTACACCTTGGAAATTTCTCTATGAACGTACAATGAATAGACCAACGAAGAGTATGAGTGTTCGATGTTTTACGAAGAAGGGGATGACTATTTATGAGTTTTGAAAATGCGAAAGTTGCAGATTTGCACTTCGGCCCAGTTGGTCGTAAAATAGCATACGGCCCGTAAAGTGGTTTACGGACCGTAAACTGCCATCGTCTTTCAACATGCCAAAACTTCAACTTTCTGCCAAATGTCTAAATGGTTAAATACGACTCAGTATACGGACCGTAAATCGAAATACGACCCGTAAACTGTGACCGTAAACCACCATGACCTCCAGCAAACCTTTCTGGTTCTGTTATGCTTAAATACGGTCGTGAAATACGGACCGTAAACTAGATTACAACCCGTAAATTGGGTTTACGGCCACTGTGCACTTCGACTACTGTTCATAAAAATCAAATTTTAAGTTAAGTATAAGGGACCCTTTTTCATTTCATTTTCACTCCACACTTCAAGAAACATCTAGAATACTCTCTAATATTCATCCACAAGAGAAGCAAAGGAAAATCAAGATCAACAACAGCAAATCCATGAAATCAAGAGTGTGAAACTCATCAAAGTTCATCTACACCAAGAAATTGCAAAGGAAGTGAAGTACGGGTTTTGGCATAGAAGAGTATTGCTACTCAAGGCTTATTCCTACCACATCTAAGGTAAGTTTTATGACTTTCTCATGATGATTGAATTATTTATACGTTTAAACACTTGGATTATAGAAGAGTGTAGTAAATGGGTCATAAAATGTGAATAGTGCCATAGTTGAATGATAGTTGGATTAAGTTATGAATGTTGATGAGTTGGGAGTATAAATATATTATAAATGATGTGTAGACCATGAAATAGGTGTGATGTATGAGAAAATGTGATGATGAGCTAAAAACCATAAATGTGGAGAAATTGGGGGAAAATGGTGGAATGTGGTAAATGTAGATAAATGACGATTGTTGATATGATATTGTGAGTGTTGTTGTGAATGTTTGGTAGTTGAAATGAAACATGGGAAAAGTAGTAGAAACAAAAGAAATGCTGCCCAATTCTCCCTAGAAATAGTAGCGCGTTCTTCTCGTCGATTGACTAACGATGGTATGGATTCTCTCTTGAAGGTAGAGACGTGAAATCAAAGGAAATCAAGGGAGCGATAGCATAGTTAAACGACAAAGGTATGTGAGGCTTATCTTTTATTTCAAAAGGCATGAATCCTTCAAGTCTTATATAATCCTTCTACAAAACGAAGCCTATGAGTTCTTCAATATATTGAATTACATATGAATATGATGGTGATGATAATGAGCTAGAGTATAGCGATTCAAGAAATTGTAGCATGATGTTCCTATAAGGCTAATGATGCTATCTTTGTTAACACTCGCCTTATGCTCTATTTCCTTCAAGGCGAGGCACAATACTCATAAACGTTCATACTATGATCAGGGGTTCACGACCTTACGTCACCCCGACATAGTGTGGTTGCCCTTAAAGCTTAACGTATGCTCTTAATGCTAATATATGATATGTCTATACGATGATTAACAATGCTAGTTTGTAATACGATGATGATATGTGTAAGATACCAGGAAATGATAAGATGATGCTATGTTATGAGATGTGTAATAGTGATGTGTTATGATTGATTTTGTGATGATAAGATTCCACCGTGCCTATTTGGCCGGGCATGTCACCGCGAATGTGGGCTGCGTATGATTCCACCGCGCCTATATGGCCGGGCATGTCACCGCTAATGTGGGTTGCTATGTTTACACCGAGCCTAGAGGGTCGGGCATGATCACCACTAGTGGGCGGCATATGAGGATTACCCGGACGGGGGTAATGATGTGGAGTACGATGTGACGATGTACGTGATGATGTATGTGGTGATGAATGTGATGATATATGGGATATGACAAAACATATACTATGATGATGTAAAATATGATATATGTAAAAAGTATGTTGCTTATAACACTCAAGCAGGTTATATCTTTTCTTATGATTCGTGATGCTTCTATGACATTGTTCATTTTATTCCTGCCTTACATACTCAGTACAATGTTCGTACTGACGTCCGTTTTCCTTGGACGATGTGTTCATGCCCACAGGTAGATAGGGAGGAGATCTTGCTCCGAACTCTTAGAAGCTGTTAGCTGACTGAAAGCACTCCCTTGTTCCGGAGGTTCTTATGATGAATATTTTGTGTACAGTTGTATGTATAATCCAATAGAGGCTCGTAGATACTCAATGTGGGTTATGTGATTTCACGACGTGGATATTGTGTAAAAATATTGATATATGTTGTTGTATAAAAGCATTATGTTTTGTAATGAAAAGTAGTTTCTTTTGTAAAATGAGCATGAAATCGATAGATGATTGTTGAATGAGTCTAAGAAGTAATAGTACGAGCGGTGCTCGGTGGTTAGCCGCGGGTACCCGTCGCGGCCCCTAGCTGGGTCGTGACAAGAAGTGGCGGGTGCAGGGTCGGGAGGTGGTGGCGGATCAGTAGTGGAAGTGGTACCAGCAGCCCCCTCAGCCGCCTCAGAACTAGGATCGGTGGCATGGGCCTGAGCTGTAGTATCAGTGCCACCTGCCTCAGGCATCACAGGATCAGTAGCAATAGTATCTCCCATGGCCCCAGACTCTGACTCGGGTGGAGCCTCTATATTTGCCTCAGGTGGGACTACAAATATCTCCGGTACATCTGTTACACCTTGGAAATTCCCCGTTAATGTACAATGAATAGGCTAGCGAGGAACACGAGGTATACGATTATTTGGGTAAGTAAGAAATAGCATTTGATGATCTTAATCGAGATTCAAAGACATTTGACCAAAAGGAAGAAGTTTGATAAAGAAAGTAAAGGATATGTTATGTGTCGGGTGGGAATTATGGATGACGAGCTAATGATGTCTTAGAGAAGGGTGATAAAGTCCCTTAGATTGGTATTGAGGTGTTAAACAAGTGTCAAGAAGGTTCCATAAGGATCGGAGATCAAACGAGTCGACGAGAACGGAAACGGAACCACTGGGCACTATACGGCCCAACATACGGACTGTATAAATTATACTCGCCGTATGTTAGGCAGTATAATTGGCCAAGAGGGACATCATATTCTGGACCAAACATACGGACACACATACGGTCAGTATAAAATGTACGGACCGTATGTTGGTCCTATAAGTTGGTCGGGACAGATTGTGATTTAATATAAGGGACCTCTCTCATTTCATTTTCACTCCACAAGCCAAGAAACCTCTAGAATATTCTCTCCACTCTTCATGCACAAGAAATCAAAGGAAATCCATGATCAACTACTTCAATCCATGAAAACAAGTGTATGAAACTTAGCCAAAGTTCATCTACACCAAGAAAACTCAAGGGGATAGAAACAGGGTTTTGGTGCTAGAAGAGTATTTCCATTCAAGGCTTGTTCATCCATCATCTAAGGTAAGTTTCATGACCATACCATGTTGTTTAAGGTATTGGAAGGCTAAGACACTTGAATTGTAGAAAGACATAGAAAATGGGTCATTAATGAGTGAATAGTGTCATTGTTGAATAGTGGTTGGGATGAATGATGAATGTTGGTATATTGTGATCGTGAATACGTTATAAATGACATTTAGACCATGTAATAGGTATTATATGTGAGATAACGCGATAATGAGCTATAACCATAATTGTTGAGAAATTGAAGAGAAATGGTGAATTGCGGTAAATGTAGATAAATGATGATTGTCGTGAGCGATATTGTGAATGTTGTATGAACGTTTGGGAGTTGATATAGAACATGGGAAAAGTAGTATAAACAAAGGAAATGCTGCCCAAGTTTCTCTAGCGTTAGTAAGTCCATTCTTATAATTGTTAGCTAATGTCGATACGAATTCTCTTGAAGGTAGAACGTGTGCATTAAAGGAGAACAAGCAAGCGATAGATTAGTTAAACGACAAAGGTATGTAAGGCTAATACCTTCCTTCAAAGGCATGAATCTTCCAAGTTTTCCATGATCCTACTATATGATGGAGCTTATGAGTTCGTAAATATACCAAACTACATACGAGCATGATAGTGATGATGACGAGTTAAAGTATAGAGATTCTAGAGTTCCTGATATGATGTTCCTATAACGTTAATGATGTCATTTGTTGCTTACACTGACCTTATTCATTATTTCCTTCAAGGTGAGATATGATGGTGATGATTACTCCATAATATAATCGGGGGCTCACGACCTTATGTCACCCTGACATAGCCATAGTTGCCTTCAAGTCTAGTGTATGTTCTTAATGATAAATGTATAATGATGCTACGTCATGATATGTCTATAAGATGATCAATAATGCTAGCTTATAACATGCCTATGTTATGTATGAAAATGTCATGCTATGATAAGATTATGATATGTTCATGAGATGTGTGAAAATGATGAATTCATGAATGATTATATGATGATATGATTCAACCGTACCTAAATGGCCGGGCATGTCACTGCTAAGGCGGGCTGCTATGATTTCACCGTGCCTAAATGGTCGGGCATGTCACCGCTCAGGCGGGCTGCTATGTTTACACTGTAGCCTAGAGGGCCGGGCATGATCACCACTAGTGGGCGGCATATGATGGTTACCCGGACGCGGGTTAACGATGAGGATTATGATGTGATGATATATGTGATGTGATGACATATGTACCATGATTATGTAAAATATGATATATGTACGAAATGTATTTGCCTATGACACTCATGCAGGTTATATCCTTCTCTTATGGCTCACGATCCCTCTATTATATTTATTTCATTCCTGTCTTACATACTCAGTACAATGTTTGTACTGACGTCCGTTTTCTTTGGACGCTGTGTTCATGCCCACAGGTAGACAGGGAGGCGAACTTCATCCAGACTCGTAGGAGCTGATAGCTGATTGAAAGCACTCCTTTGTTCCGGAGGTGCTTGATTATTCTTTTGTGTACATTTGTATATGTTGGGCACGACGGGGTCCTGTCTCGTCCTTATGTCTAGCACTCCAGTAGAGGCTCGTAGATACGCAGTGTGGGTTATATGGTCTCACGAGGTTGCTACTATGTATATATTATTTTGATGGCCGAAGGGCCTAAGTATATAAAAGTATTTATGTTTTCAAATGAGCGATGATTTTCTTATAATTTAGGTATGAAATTGATAAAGGAACGTTGAATGAGTATAATGAGTAATAGAATGAGTGGTGCTCGGTGGTTAGCCCCGGGTACCCGTCGTGGCCCCTAGCTGGGTCGTGACAGCATCCCCCTTTTTACCCTTTCGCTAATCTCCAAATTTCTTGGTTTTGATGCATTGGCCCCGATCTGGAATGCTGTCAACCTGAGCTCGTCTGCACAGCTCCGTGATAAGGCACGGGAATGCTAATGAGGTCATAGGATGGGGTGCTCTTCGTCGAATTTCATCAGCTATCATACACCCCATGTTCACTAGATACCGACTCATTATTGCTGTAATGCCTATTTCCTGATCAATTGTGATTGTATTGTCATTCTGGGTCACTAACAGTCTGTACCTCATCAGGTGCCACCAGAATTGAGCTTCCTTATTGAGTGAACCCTTGACAATCTTTGGGCTATGTTCAGTCACCTAATCTACCTCCGGGTGGGAAATTACCGTAGCTAGCCATTTGATTACCGATTGATGATTTCGGCGATCCAACTTATCGTAGTACTCCTTCTCATCCTCCGGTGCCTGAAAGACATCCCCAAAATAAAATTTGTTGATAGCCTCAGCTGAATGTCAACCTTGACATTCCGCACCGTAATTTCATCAAGCAACGGGAGAGCAGTATTAGTATGACTGGGCTTTTTCATTTTCAACAACTCAGCCCCGTAGGTGGCATAAAATTCCCGCACAATCTCTAGGCAAAACTCCTAAGCAGGTTCAGCAAACACCTCTAACCTGTAGAATCGGAGTGTTTCGGTTGTGTTGGGAAGAGCTTCCAGACCCTCGAACACCAACTGCCTCTCCTCCCATATGCTTCGATTCGGCTCACCCCCACGCTTAATAGTGGACAGAACTTCCTCGTACAGCGTCTTTGACCCCGGAACTCCAAACTGTAAATCATCCTCTGTTAGCGTTTTACTTCGCAGAACCAACCGGCGCTTGCCGTGTGCTGATTCTGGCGAAGCATCAGAGTTTGGAGCTCGGGTGTCTGTCAGATCAGATGAGCCACACTTGTTCGAATCCCCCTCATCATCTGAGGAGTCACCTGTGTTACACCTCGAAATTTTTTCGTGAGCCAACAATGAATAGACCAACGAAGGGCATGAGTGTGTGATGTTTTACTAAGTAGGGGATGACTATTTATGAACTTTGGAAGTAAGAAAGTTGCAGAATTTCATTTCAGCCCAGTGGTCGTAAAATGGAATACGGCCCGTAAAGTGATTTACGGACCGTAAAGTGTCATCGTCCTTCAACATTCCAAAATTTCAAATTTCTGTCAAATGCATCAAATGGTTAAACACGACTTGGAATACGGACCATAAATTGAAATACGGCCCGTAAACTGAGTCGTAAACTGCCATGATCTTTAGCCTACCTTTCTGGTTTTGATATTCTTAAATACGGTCGTGGAGGACGGACCGTAAACCAGTATACGACCCGTAAAGTGGGGTTTACGACCACTGTACACCCCGACTGCTGTTCATTAAAAATAGATTTTGAGTTATTAAAAAGGGACCCTAAGCTCATTTTATTTCATTTCTCACCTACACGGTTCAAGAACTCTCTAGAGTAATCCAAAACACTTCATCCACAAGAATTTAAGAGAATCAAAGGGAGATCAAGATCAACCACATTAAATCCATGAAACAAAGTGTGTGAAACTCAAGTGAAGTCCATCCAAACCAAGAAATTCCAAAAGAGGTGAAGTAGGGTTTTAGTGCTAAAGGAATAACTCCACTCTAGGCTTGTTCTACCACCATCTAAGGTAAGTTTCATGACTTTATCATGTTGTTTAAGGTATTGGAAAGCTAAGATGCTTGAATTGTAGAAAGACATGGAAAATGAGCCTTAAATAGGAGAATAGTGTCATAATTGAATGGTAGTCGAATGGAACCATAAACGTTGATGTGCCATGATTATGAATATGTTGTAAATGATGTTTAGACCAGGAAATAAGCATTATATATGAGAAAACGCGATAACGAACTACAACCATAAATGTGGGAAAAATGAAGAGAAATGGTGGATCGTGGCCCTTGTATATGAATGATGATTGCTGATTGCTATATTGTAATTGTTGTTGTGGGTGTTGGACGTTGACATGAAATAGGGGAAAAGTAGTATAAACAAAGGAAGTGCTGCCCAAATTTTCCCTAGAGTTAGTAACGCGTTCTTATAGTCGATTAACTAATGTAAATGCGAATTCTCTTTTGAAGGAAGAAACGCGTTATCGAAGGAGAGCAAGCGAGTGATAGTTCAGTTAAACGCCAAAGGTATGCGAGGCTAGACCTTTTCTTTCTATGGCATGAATCCCATGATATGATTTTTCTTCCTTTCCATGATCCTCCTATATTCCGGAAAGCCAAGAGCCTAAGATCATGAATAGCTACATGAGTCAAGAGATATGATATGACGTTCTTATAAAGTAAATGATGTCGTTCCTTGTATACACTCACCTTATGTACAAATCCCTTCAAGGTGAGGCGGAATGTTCATAAATGTTCATAATGGAATCGAGGGTTCACGACCTTACGTCACCTCGATAAATATAGTTATTCTAGAGGCCTTATGCATGTACGATGATAAGCATATTTTGATAAGCATATTATTATAAGTATTTTATGATGAGCATGTTATAACCATATTACATCGAGCCTAGTTGGCCGGGCAGTCACCGCGAAAGCGGGCAGCTTATACGATACACCATGGCTAGTTGGCATGGGCAGACACCACTAGTGGGCGGCATGAGATGGTATCCCGGACGCGGGAGGCCTGGACGCGGGCTAATGTTACTGATTATCACACTGCACCTATATGGTCGGGTATTTTATATATATATATATATATATATATATATATATATATATATATATATATATATATATATATACGATATGCATACATGAGATGATGATAAGCTTAAAAGTAAGTCAGCATGCATTACTTTTCATATAATTCCCAGTCAGGTACAGTTGCTCCATACTTGATGCCTCCCTTACTTCCTTGATGTATTGTTATTGTTCATGCCTCTCATACTCAGTACAATATTCATACTGACGTTCGTTTTCTTTGGACGCTGTGTTCATACCCACAGGTAGACAGGGAGGTGAGCTCGATCCAGATTCTTAGTAGCTGCCAGCTGATTGCAAGCACTCCATTGTCCGGAGGTGCTAATGATTATTCTCTTAGTATATGTATATTTTGGGAATGGTAGAGTCTTGTTCCACCTATATATATAGTATGTTAGTAGAGGCTCGTAGATGCGTAGTGTGGGTTAGATGGTCTCACAAGATTACTACAGTATATTTGTATATTATTTTGATAGCCTAAAGAGGCGTATGCATATAAAACCAATTGTACTTTCAAACAGAAAATGATTGTTCTATGATTATGAATGATAAGGAAACGTAAAATGGTTATGACGAGTGAGGAAATAAGTGGTGCTCGGTGGTTAGTCCCGGGTACCCGTCGCGGCCCCTAGACGGGTCGTGACAAAAGTGGTATCAGAGCAGTTTGTCCTAGGAAGTGTCTACGAGCCGTGTCTAGTAGAGTCTTGCTTATGGTGTGTTGCGCGCCATATCAATAAATAGGAGGCTATAGGGCATTTTGGAAAATGACTGTCTTTCTTCTTATGAGATCGTGCGATAGAGCCATGCATAAGATTTTATTCTTCCTAAAAGTGTGTTGTGATTTCAGAATGCCGCCAAAGGGAAAAGCTACAGCAGCCCAGAAGGACAAAGCCACGACGAAAAGATGGGTAGAAAGAGAGCCTCTGATGAATGTATAAGAGGGCGAATCATAAAATGAGGCCTCGCCCAACATAGAAGAGCAAGGAGGAGCCTCAGCTCCAATTCCTCCACCAGTCGCTTCGGGTCAACAAGTGACCGAAGCTATTCATCTTTTGATGCAATTGGTAGCCGTACAGGCACAACGACAGAATGTGAGCCCGAGTGATCGTTCAGCTAGTACAAGAGCCCGTGATTTTATGACTCTAAATCCCTCGAAATTTTTCGGGTCGAAGCCGGATGAAGATGCGCAAAACTTCATTGATGAACTGTTGAGGACCTTAAAGATTATTCATGCCTCCGAGACCGAGTTCATGGAGTTGGCCTCTTATAGACTCCGCGATGTGGCGGTATTATGGTACAACAATTGGATTGCATCGAGGACAGAAAATGCACCTCCTTCCGTTTGGCAAGAGTTTGTTGACGCTTTTATTCGCCATTATTTGCCACCCAAGGTCCGCCGAGCTAGAGCGGACAGGTTCTTGAATCTAAAGCAAGGAAGCATGAGTGCTCAGGAATATAGCTTGCAATTTAATTCTCTGGCCAGGTATGCCCCGACTATGGTAGCCGACATGGGGGATCGAGTGCACAGGTTTGTGAGTGGTTTGGGACCACATCTATTCAAAGATTGCTTGACATCTTCATTACAGGACGGGATGGACATTTCCCGTATACAAGCCCATGCCCAAAATTTAGAGGGACGACAGCCACCGTAAAAAGGTGATCGTGATATTTACAAGAGACAAGGCAAGAGGGCTAGATCTATGGGAGCAAGCAGTGAGTATAGAGGGGGACCGAGACAGATGCATTCTAGGCACCCAGGTCAGTCAACGACTAGTGCGCCTCCTAGATTTTCAGATAGAAGGTTTGATTGTTCTTTTCGGTCAGGACAGGGCCAGAGTTCTAGGGCCTTAGATTTTCAATCTAGAGGAGATTTTAGTCAGAAGGGACCCCCAGTATCGCGGTGCAACCAGTGCGGTAGACTGCATTCCGAATAGTGTCGCCGAGGTTCGGATGCTTGTTAAGCCTAAGATCAAGTTGGCCATATGATGAGGGATTGCCCTTCGATGAGAGATAGGGTTGGGACTCAGCCCACAGGTTCAGTAGCGGGTTCTTCTTCAGTACTCCCCACAGCACAGACTCCCCAGACTCCAGCAGGCAGAGGTAGAGGCAGAGGGGGAGCATTTACTTTAGGTGCTGTTCAGCCCCGCGTATATGCTTTAGCTGGGCGACAGGATCTTGAGTCCTCCCCGGACGTTGTCACAGGTACATTGACTATATTTTCCCATGATGTATATGCTTTGATCGATCCGAGTTCTACCTTTTCTTATGTTACTCTGTACATAGCTGATCGTATTGGGGTGAAACCCGAGCCAATTAAAACTTTTGAAGTGTTCACTCCGGTTGGTGATCCTGTGATAGCCAGATAAGTGTATAAGGATTGTGTCATTATGATATGTGAACGTCATACTAAAGCTGACTTGATTGAGCTGGAAATGATATACTTTTGATGTGATTATAGGCATGGATTGGCTAGCGTCATGTTATGCTAATGTTGATTGCTGGGCGAAAGTGGTCCGATTCCAATTCCCGGGAGAGCCCGTACTTGAATGGAAGGGAAATACAACATCCCCAAGGGGTAGGTTTATTTCCTACCTTAAGGCGAGAAGGATGATAGCCAAGGGCTATATTTATCATCTGGTTCGAGTACGACACAGAAGCAGAACCGCCAGCTTTCCAATCTATTCCTGTAGTGAATGAATTTCCGAATGTATTTCCAGACGAACTCCCAGGTCTTCCACCAGAAAGAGAGATTGACTTCGCCATAGAAGTGTTGCCGGACACCAAGCCCATTTCTATTCCTCTTTATCGAATGGCCCCGGCGGAATTGAATGAGTTAAAAGCATAGCTGAAAGATCTGCTTGACAAGGGGTTTATCAGACCCAACTCATCGCCTTGGGGAGCACCAGTCTTGTTCGTGAGAAAGAAGGACGGATCCTTACGAATGTGTATTGATTACAGGAAATTGAACAAAGTGACGATAAAGAACAAATATCCTCTTCCAAGGATTGATGATTTATTTGATCAGCTGCAAGGTGCTAAGTGGTTTTCTAAAATAGATTTTAGGTCGGGTTATCATCAAGTGAGAGTTAGAGAAGCAGATATTCCCAAAATAGCTTTCAGAACAAGATATGGCCACTATGAATTCCGAGTAATGTCGTTTGGGATAACTAACGCTCCGGCCGTGTTCATGAATCTGACGAATAATGTATTCAGGCCGCTCTTGGATTTGTTTGTCATAGTATTTATTGATGACATTCTAGTATATTCTCGCACAGAATCAGAACATGCAAATCATTTGAGAATTGTACTTGGTATTCTTCGAGCCCGAGAACTGTATGCAAAATTTTCAAAGTGCGAGTTTTGGCTAAATTTTGTAACATTTCTGGGCCATGTTATTTCCAATGATGGCATTCGAGTCGACACTCAGAAAATTGAAGCGGTGAAGACTTGACCAAGGCCTACGACGCCCACGGAAATCCGTAGTTTTCTGGGTTTGGCAGGCTATTATAGAAGGTTCGTAGAGGGCTTTTCATCTATTTCAGCTCCATTGACGAAGCTAACTCAGAAGTCCGCTAACTTTCAATGGAACGATGCATACGAGCGTAGTTTCCAAGAACTGAAAGACAGGTTGACCTCAGCACCAGTGCTAACACTTCCAGAAGGGCCAGATGGCTACGTTATGTATTGTGATGCCTCCGGTGTAGGACTAGGATGTGTATTGATGCAGCACGGGAAAGTTATTGCATATGCTTCGAGGCAATTCCGGAAACATGAGAAGAATTACCCCACTAACGATCTTGAATTGGCTGCGGTCATCCATGCGTTGAAGATAAGACATTACTTATATGGTGTGCATGTGGACATCTATACAGAAGAGCCTCAAATATATTTTTAAACAGAAGGAGCTGAATTTACAAAAGAGGCGGTGGTTAGAATTATTAAAAGATTATGATGTGGATATTTTGTACCACCCCGGTAAAGAAAATGTAGTAGCTGATGCACTTAGCTGCCGATCAATGGGCAGCTTATGTGGAATCCCTCCGAAAAGGAAAGATACGGTTCAAGAACTTCACCGATTAGCAAATTTAGGAGTGCGTATAATTGATTCGAGCGATGCCGGTATTAGTATAAATGATTCCACAATTTTGTCCTTGGATATGGAAGTGAAAGAACGGCAGTGCGAAGATCCGTAGTTATGCCGTTATAGAGACATATCTCATGGGAAAGAAAAGTCTCCGTTTGAAGTTTCTATGGATGGAATTCTTAGGTACCGAGGCAGGTTATGTGTGCCGAATGTGGCGGATTTGCGCCGACGAATTCTAGAAGAAGCACATTGCTCTCGATATTCTATTCACCCAGGTGCAACCAAAATGTATCATGATCTCAAGATGATGTACTGGTGGGGCGGCATGAAAAGGGACATAGCAGAATTCGTGACACAATGTCCAAATTGCTAACAGGTAAAAGCTGAACACCATAAGCCGGGAGGCTTGTTGCAAGCGATGGAAATCCCGACCTGGAAATGGGAAGTGATCAAAATGGATTTCGTCGTGGGATTACCCCGTTCCCGTGGCAGGTATGACTCTATATAGGTGATGTGGCGTGATTTTACGCCACAATCGATGCTTTTTTACGATAATTTTTACTTGTTTTTAAGAAAGTCTATGTGATTTTACGTGTTTTTCAGGTGAAGGAACAGATTTGACATGACAACAGTTGAAGTGCAGAACCAGGTCGTAAATGCAGTTTACGGTCCATATTATACCATACGGGCCGTATTCCATGGTCGTGTTTAAGGAAAACAGAACCAGAAAGGCATGTTCAGAAGATGGTGATTTACGAGCTCAGTTTACGGACCGTATTTCAGTTTACAGTCCGTATTCCATCACGTATTTAACCAGTTGAGCATCTGGCAGAAAGTCGAAGTGTTGGATGTTGAAATACGACCAGGCAGTTTACGGACCGTAAAACACTTTACGGTCCGTATTTCAAAAGAAGGAATTTGCGCACAATTGATGGACGACTGGGTCGTAAACTGACTTTACGGACCGTATTTCGGAACGACGGGACTAAAGTGCAAATCTGTAACTTTTGTATTTCCAAAACCTATAAATAGTCATTGTAGGGTTTTTAATAGACATCAGTTATAATATTTTCTCTCTTGACTTAGAATATCAAATACTCTCTAGTTTTTTAAGATTTCAAACATCAATTCAAGTATTATCAATTCATCTTTCATTCCAAAGTAATCAATTATGAATTCTTCAATTTCTTATTTCTTGTTCTTTGTCATGAGTAGCTAAATTCCCTTACTAGGGTTGTGAACTCAATGATGGGTGTTTTGTGATTGGGTTTTATGAATGATATACACATAATGGATTATTGGGGTTTAGTTATTCTTCATTCTTCATTCATAATTAATGATTGCAAACATTGATTAAAGCCATAAACCTTAATTTATTTGGGAAAATAATTAGGGTTGGTCAGAATAACTAACAAGGACTCAAAGCTTTAAACTTTGTTTAATAAATTCACTTAGGAATAAGATGAATTTACTTGGCATGATTAATTGTTCTTCATGGTCACTTTCTTATATTTGGAAAAATCATAGAAAGACATAATCTTTATTTATTGGGAAATAGTAGAGATTCACATAGAGATTAAGTGCATTCATATATTGGTCCATTATAAGTATATCAAGATCAATACCCATGATCATACACCATATCTAGCGGGGACACAACCTTAGTTTCTTTTACCATAAGTTTCCTTCAAAGCAGTAGTTTAGCAATTAGTTATAGAAAAAAAACCAACTTTTACCAAAATCATCGGATTAAGACATTAGACCTAGAACTTAGCATCTACGACTTTAGTAACCTTTTCACACCATATTCCCTGTGGGATTCGACCCCAACCTTGTTGGGTTACTATATTTGACAACGTCCGTGTTATACCATTAATAGGTGTAATTTGAGCATATCAAATTTTGGTGCCGTTGCCGGGGAATACGGTTTTGAAATTACTAAACAGTGTTTGCTTTGATTGAAGTCTTTTGCTTATTCCATCACACCTTGTTTGCTACTCTGTCTAAACCAGGTGAACATGAATCAGAATCAGCAAAATCAACGTGCTGGTAACCAGGGGAATCGGTTGAACAATCAGGCGAATGAATCTGATGATGAGAATATTTTCGCTGATCTTGTTCCCGAGGAGGACTATGCATCTGCTATTGTTCAGCCTCGAGTTGGAGCTGCTACTGTGAAAATTGACTCTTCTATATACCAGCTGTTGAAGCTTGAGGGGTACTTTCGGAACTCTACCGAGAATGACCCTCAACGTCATTTGCAGAATTTTGTGGATGTGTGTGCTAATCACATCCAGAACAATGTTCCACAAGATGCTATTGGGTTGAGGTTATTCAAATATTCCTTAGCTGGAGAGGCACGAACATGATTCGAGAAACTGCCCAGAAATTCAATTACTTCGTGGGCAGAGATGGTGACTGCTTTTCTTACAAAATGATACCCCCCTAGCAAGAAGGCTGAAATTCGTGACAATATTTATGAGTTTAAGCAGCGACCGGGGGAACAATTATATGAAGTCTGGGAGAGATTCAAGGAATATTTGCAGAAGAGCCCGAATCATGGTTTTCCGGAAAATATATTGATGGAGAAGTTCTACCGAGGGTTAGATCCAATAACACAGTCAGTAGCTAACAATGCAGCTGATGGTTGTTTTATGAACAAGACCTTCCGACGAGTGACCACCATACTCAACAAGCTGACAACTCATAATCAGGCTTGGCACTCAAAAAGTGTTGATGTGGTACCGTATGGTAGTGCTATGATCCAGAATATAGTGAAGGAGACTCAAGAAACCCAGCAAACATTGGCAGAACTTGCAACAAACATTTCCTTGCTGACGAAGAAGTTTAATGAATCTCAAATCAAGAAGGTAAGGGTTTGTGAGGATGATACAATTTTGCCAAAAGGGATGTACCATGCTCAAGATGGTCCGTTCCTTGATGGGCCACCTATGCAGGTTGAGGACGCAAATTTTGTTAATAACTATTAAGGGGGTTATCAAAGACAGAATTACCAAGGTGGCTATCAAATCAGAATCAGAATCAATGGAGACCTCAACAAGGTCAAGGTGCTTACAACAACTCTGGGAACTACAACAATAATTATGGTGGTGCGAACCAAGGTAGCTACAACAACAGCAACAACTTTGGGAACAAGAGTTCCAATCCTTATATACCACCAAAAGGGCAGTCAATAGAGCAGGGTAGTTCGAAGGTTGAAGAAATGCTTGAGAAGATTCTAGCAAATCAATCTAAGTCTGAAAGGACTTTATCTGGGCTGACAGAAACAGTGGGTTCCCATACAGTGGCTATTCAGAAGCTTGAGTCGCAGATCAGGGATATTTCTAGAGAGCAGTACCCTCCTAAAAAGGGAGGACTTCCGAGGCGGTGTAGACTGTGTGTTTGCCATCACTACTAGGAGTGGTAAAACACTCCAGGGGGCTGCTGAGAAGGTGATTGATCTTGAGCAAATAGATGAAGAGGATGAGGTGCAGTCTGAAACACCCATTATTGCCGATGAGATTCCTACTGACAAGAAGGTTGTTGATATTCCAGAGATGGTGAAAGAAGCTGATGACACAAGTAAGTAGGTTGTGAAAGGGGCTCTCCGCCCTTTGATGCAGCTATTCAAATCTAAACCTCCCTTTCCTCAAAGGTTGGTAAAGAAGAAGGAAGATGCTAAGTTTGAGAAGTTTTATGATCAGCTGAAGCAGTTATCTCTAAATTTTCCCTTTTTGGAAGCTGTCAAGGAGTGTTACACCTCGAAAAATTTCCCATTGATACGCAAGTGAACGAACTAGTGATATGTGCGAGGAGTGCGAGTGTATAATGTTTTATGAGCAATGTGCGTAAATGGACGAGAATGATTAGAATGAAAAGTCGAGAAATTTGAAAAGTTGAAAGTTGGCAAAACTGCCCAGTGGTCGGAAAGTGCAAAATACGGACCGTAAACTGGTATACGGTCCGTAAACTGGAAGGTCGTAAACTGCCATGCAAGGCTTCAACTTTCTGCCCTGTGGAGAAATGGTAAAATATGACCAGGAGGACGGACTGTAAAGTGATTTACGGCCCGTAAACCATGGTCGTAAATCACCATGCATGCAGCCTAAAGTTTCTGGCGCTGCTTAAGGTTAAAGACGACCACGAGGGACGGTCCGTAAACTGAAATACGGACCGTAAACCTCCATGGACGACCACTGTTCACCCCAGCACAGATTTTCAGTTCATTAAATATAAGGGCCAAGACTTGTTTATTTCATTTCTACACTACACCACTTCTCTCTAGAATTATCTCTCTACATTTATTTCATAAGTTTTCAAGGACTATAAGCCACCAACAACATAAACAAGTGAAGCAAGTGTAAGCAAGCCATTAAATACCATTCAAGTCAAGAAATGCAAATGGAGAAAAACTAGGGTTTTGCTCAAAGTGGAGTATTATTAACCGAAGCTTGTTCCTACAACTTCTAAGGTAAGATTCATGATTTTTACATGATGTTTAAGGTATTGAAGAGTTGGAATACATGGATTGTAGAAAATATGGTCAAGTAGGTCATGAATGATGAATAGTGACATTTTGTGGAATAGTTGGAATTGAATCATGAATGTTGTTGTGTTGTGATATGAATGCATTATAAATGGTACTAAGATCAAGAACTAGACACTTTAGACGAATAGGCGAAGTTGGATGTTATGACCATGAATATGGGTGAATTAGAGGCAAATTAAGGAATCTAAATAATGTGGATAACGTGAATGACTAATGGCCATTGTTATGATATTAATGAAGGTATAGACGCTAGCATTGGAAGGAAGCGTGCAAGTGTAGAATAGTCCGACGAAAAGGTAGGTAAGGCTAACCCTTCTTTCATAAGGCATGCTTCCTTGGCCAAACTCTTAAATCCTCTATATGAGTATGTTGTATTCAAGTGATTGACACTCCGAGCTCATAAGCTCACGACCCTCGATATGTGCTACGAATGTACTACGCACCCCATTGACGAGTAAGCATAAGATAGAGATGTAGCGAAAACGATGATGATAGTGATGACGATGATAATAATAATGATGCTAAAAGTTCCTACGGGCTATTATATTCACATGTTCCTATGAAGGGCTATAATGACACCCCGAGCTTATAATGTCGGGTAGAATATATGTATATGGATGTATATATATATGTATGTATATGATTACGTAACGCGCACACACATCTGCAGATGGTACGGATAACTCTGAAGCCTTGGTAGGGCCAGGTAGAAATAACATTGAGCCTTGGTTGGTCAAGTATGTATGAATCACCGAACCTTATGGTCGGGTACGCTATGTATGTATATAAGTGTATGGCTATGTATATAATATGAATATGAATGTGAAAAGACTATGTATATGAATGCGAATAGGGGCATGTATACGAATACGAACACTATTATGAAATACGCATGAGAAATGAAAAGTTCCTATGAAAGGCAGGTAAGTGCCATGACGATGATACTATTGTCTTCCCTCCTATGCCACTTCATATATTGTCTATGATGCTTCTATATTGATGTTAATCATGCTTTACATACTCGGTACATTCTTCGTACTGACGTCCTTTTGTTTGTGGACGATGTGTTATGCCCGTAGGTGCACAGGGAGACAGACTTGATCCATAGCTGCTTATTCAGAGATTACATAGCGGAGCTCTATTTCCTTCGGAGCCATAGCTTTTGGGTACTTATTCTTTTGTGTATATAATTATGGGCATAGCGGGGTCCTGTCCCGCTCATGTGATGTGTTATACTCTTCCTAGAGGCTCGTAGTCTTGTGTATATGGTTAGACATGTCCGGACTTGCGGCCTATGTTTGGTGTATCATTTTGTCGGCCACGTTGGCCCATGTACATTGATGTGGCATAGATGCCTATGGTGATATAAATGTACTGTTGTCCAATTAGGACTAGTTGACGAATGAATGGAAATGTATGTATAATTATGTGGCTCACCTAGATGTAAGTATAAGAGTAAGCTAAGAGGGTGCTCGGGTGGGCTAGCACCAGGTGCTCGTCGCGGTCCCGAGTCGGGTCGTGACAAGGAGATGCCCGATTTTGTGAAATATTTGAAGGATCTACTGACCAAGAAGAAAATGGTACAGCATGAAACCGTGAGTTTGATTCACACTGTGAGTTCCACCATTTCAACTACAACTGTGCAGAAAAAGGGAGATCTTGGGGCATTCACCATTCCTTGTTCTATTGGGCACCATGATTTTTCTCGTGCTTTGTGTGATAATGGGGCGAGTATAAATTTGATGCCCCTTGCTATATATAAACAATCCGGTATGGGGATGCCAAGGCCAACTACAATGAGATTGCAGATGGCTGATAGCTCTATCAAAAGACCTGTTAGGGTGGTTGATGATGTAATTGTGCGGGTTGGTCATTTTATGTTACCCGCTGATTTTGTGATTCTTGACTGTGCTGTTGATCAGGACATTCCTATCATTCTGGGGAGACCTTTCCTTGCTACATGGAGGGCTCTGATGGATTCGGAGAAAAATGAAATCAAGTTCCGAGTCAACAATGAAGAAGTGACTTTTCAGGCTAGCAAAGGGATGAAGTTACCAAGTGCTTACGAGAATATTTCGGTAATTGATTCATTCGATGTTGTTGATGAAGCAGTGGAGTTCAAGATGTTAGAAGAGAGCTTGGGTGAGGCTTTAGCTGGTATTCTTATGAATTTCGATGCTGAAGACATGGAAGGCTATGTGGAGACAGTTAATTCACTTGTTGGGCTGGGCTCATACACATACCACCCAAAGAAGCTGAATCTTGATCTGGAAAATAGAACAACTCCTCCAGCAAAGCCTTCGATCATTGAGCCACCTAAGTTGGAGCTTAAGCAGCTCCCATCACATCTGAGATATGAGTTCCTTGGTCCGGACAATACATTACCGATGATTGTTTAAGCCCTATTGACTGAGGAGCAAATTTTGCAGCTTTTGGAGGTATTGAGGGAGTATAGGCGTGCTATTGGTTGGACCATAGCACACATTCGAGGTATTCCGTCTAGTATCTGTGAACACAAAATTCATTTGGAGGAAGGTAGAAAACTGAGTGTAGAGCATCAGAGGCGACTGAACGAAAATATGCAAGAGGTCGTCAAGAAAGAGATCATCAAATAGATGGATGCGGGCGTGGTTTACCCAATTGCTGATAGTAAATGGGTGAGCCCGGTCCAATGTGTTCCTAAGAAGGGCGGCATCACTGTTGTGCCGAATGCTAATAATGAGTTGATCCCGACCAGAACTGTCACCGGATGGAGAGTTTGCACGGACTATTGCAATCTCAATACAGCCACTTGCAAGGACCATTTCCCTATGCCCTTCATTGATCAGATGCTTGATAGGTTGGCAGGGCGTTCCTGCTATTGTTTCCTTGATAGTTATTCGGGCTACAATCAGATCAACATCGCTTTGGAGGATCAGGAGAAGACCACTTTTACTTGTCCTTATGGGACATTTGCATTCAGCCGGATGCCGTTTGGTTTGTGTAATGCACCAGACACTTTTCAGAGGTGCATGATGTCAATCTTCTCTGACATGGTAGAGGATTTCTTGGAGGTGTTCATGGATGATTTTTCTGTGGTGGGTGATTAATTTGAAGATTGTCTTGGCTATCTAGGTCAAGTGCTAAAAAGGTGTGAGGAGACCAATCTGGTGCTAAACTGGGAGAAGTGTCATTTCATGGTGAAGGAAGGAATCGTCCTCGGTCACAAAATCTCTGAAAAGGGAATCGAGGTCGATCAAGCAAAAATTGATGTGATTGCAAAACTTCCTCCACCTATCTCAGTCAAAGGTGTCCGAAGTTTCTTGGGACATGTTGGGTTCTACAGGCGCTACATCAAAGATTTCTCAAAAATTGCCAATCCATTGTGCAATCTTCTTGAAAAAAAGGCTAAATTTGTGTTTGATGATAAGTGCCAGAAGGCGTTTGAGGAGTTAAAAGAGCGTCTCACTACGGCTCCTATTATTGTTGCTCCTGATTGGTCCCTACCATTTGAACTGATGTGTGATGCTATTGGTTTTGCAAAAGGTGCTGTGCTTGGGCAGAGGCACAATAAAATTATGCACCCGATCTATTATGCTAGCAGAACACTCAATGCTGCACAGATGAATTACACAGTGACGGAGCAAGAGGTGCTTGCCATTGTGTTTGCTTTCGAGAAATTTCGGGCCTACTTGTTGGGGACCAAAGTTGTGGTTTATACTGATCATGCAGCCTTGAGATACCTCATGGCAAAGAAGGAAGCAAAGTCGCGACTGATCAGATGGGTGCTATTGCTGCAAGAGTGTGATTTTTAGGTAAAGGACCGAAAGGGCACTGAAAACCAGGTGGCTGACCATCTCTCTCGGCTTGAAGAAGCTGGGAGACCTTCTGATGAGCTTGATATCGATGATGCTTTTCCTGACGAAAGGGTGTTGGCTGTGTCAATGGAGGTAGCACCATGGTATGCTGATATTCCCAATTATTTGGTAACCGGTATAGTTCCCAATGATATCAAGGCCTACCAAAAGAAGAAATTCTTGCAGGATGCTCGACAGTACTATTGGGATGAGCCTTATTTATTCCGAGCATGCGCTGATAACATCATTCGGCGTTGTGTTCCGGAAACTGAAGTGATGGCGATTCTAAAGGCATGCCATGACTCTCCTGTTGGGGGTCATCCTAGCGGAAACCGGACTGCAGCTAAGGTACTTGAGTGCGGCTATTACTGGCCGACTATTTTTCACGATGCTAATCTATTGGTGCGGTCCTGTGATCAATGTCAAAGGCAAGGGAATATCGGCAGAAGGCAAGAGATGCCTATGAATTTTGGTATGGAGGTAGAAGTGTTTGATGTCTGGGGGATTGACTTTATGGGACCCTTTGTGAGTTCGGGTGGCATGAAATACATCTTGGTTGTTGTGGACTATGTATCAAAATGGGTAGAAGCGGTTGCTTTGCCTAATAATGAGGCCAAGCGTGTGATGGGGTTCCTTAAGAAGAACATATTTACTCGTTTTGGTACTCCGAGGGCGATAATCAGCGATGGTGGATCCCACTTTTGCAATAGAGCATTCGCGGGACTGATGGAGTAATATGGTGTAAAACATAGGGTGACGACGCCTTATCACCCGCAGACAAGTGGACAGGTTGAAGTGTCCAATAGGCAGATCAAAAATATTCTAGCAAAGACAGTGAATGCCAATAGAACTGATTGGGCCTGCAAGCTCGATGATGCTCTATGGGCATACCGGACTGCTTTCAAGACTCCAATTGGGACTTCACCCTTCAAGCTTCTATTCGGGAAAGCTTGTCACTTGCCGGTTGAACTTGAACACAATGCTATGTGGGCTCTGAAGAAACTGAATATGGATTGGGAGGAAGCAACCAAGTTGTGGTTGTTTCAATTAAATGAGATGGATGAATTTCGGTACCAGGCATATGAGAGTGCAGCCCTTTATAAAGAAAGGATGAAGCAATACCATGACCAGAAGATTCTGAAGCGAGAGTTCTACAAGGGTGACTCTGTATTACTGTTTAACTCTCGGCTGAAGTTGCTACCGGGTAAGCTTAAATCCAGGTGGTCGGGTTCATTTGAGGTGGTAGGTGCTTCACCCCATGGAGCGGTTGAATTGAAGTCCGGAGATGGTACTCGTACATTTAAGGTGAATGGGCAGAGATTGAAGCACTATCACGGAATGATTTCGGAGGATAGGATTGTTGATCGCTACAGGTTGAAACACCTCGGAACGAACAATGATCTGGTGTACCAAGATAAGGAGTGAATGGGCACCACCGTTGTGCCGCGACGTTAAATCAGGCGCTTCTTGGGAGGCGACCCAAGTGTAATGTTTATTTTTCTTTTGTTTTTTTATTACATATAAGGTAATGGTTGTTTTGGTGCAGGGATATGTTGCAGAAATTATTGCTGAAAAGCAAGTAAGTTCAGTTGTTAGAAACTATCTCGTAACATTGCAAAATACACCTGTAGTTTACGGACCGTATTCCACAATACGGACTGTAAACCAGGACGTATTTAACAATGTCACGTAACAGTAAGTACTGTAATGTAATACGCTAGTTTACGACCATGGAGGACGGACCGTATTTCACAATACGGCCCGTAAACCTGATCGTAAACTACCATGAGACATTACAGTGTTCTGCCCTCATCAACCTATCTAAATACGGGTCGTAAACAAATTTACGGACCGAATTTAGAAATTAAAAAAAAATGAATGAGGCACGATTTAAAACATTACAGCGTTTTAAATAAGGGCTGAAAACCACGATCATTCCCTCCATTAAAACATTACACCCATTAAACTTCCCTCCATTAATTTTGCTTCAACTGAAACGATCATTCCCACGATCACCCATCATCACCCATCATCTTCCATCTTCCCATCACATCATCTTCCATCTCCTAACCACCATAAATACTACCCATCTCACCAAATATTCGTACCCCCTCTGCCCTAGGTTTAAAATTGTTTGTTATTCAAGTCGTGTTCTCTCAAAATCTGGGCTTACAGTGCTCTGTGGTTCATCATTGAAAGGTATGATTGACACTCCCCATTCTTCTTTTATATCTGTGAATTTGAACTTGGTGGTAAGTGATTGTTTAGGCTGGGTTTGTGAAATTAAGTGTTTGTTTACCTTGGTTGATGATCTTGTAAGGGGATAGATGTATTAAATTCTTTCAATTTCTCGTGGGTCAGTGTTAATAAAACCCAAATGGGTTGGAGGGCATTCCATACTTTAAAATTCAGATTTTGAAGTTTTGGTATGCCTACCAATAGCTTGATTTTTGCGGGAATTCAGAAAATTGGTAGAAAAATAGGTGAAGTCTGAGTAGCCTAAACCCCAACACAATGTGAAATTGAGATGTGAAATGAAATCCTAAAATTAGAACATGTATCTGCCTGTGATGCGAAACACGATCGTACTTTATGGACCGTATTTCAGTTTACGGTCCGTATTTAAGCATATTATAAAGGAAAAGAATGTCCCTAAAGAAAACTGCAGTTTACGATCGCACTTTACGGACCGTAAATCAGTTTACGGTCCATCTTTTGTGTTTACGACCACAGATAGAACATAGAATCTGTGCACAGTCAAGTTGCCTTATCTTTGATTGGGTGTTCCATGGTAACTAAAATGCTGTTGTCTTTTGCAGGAATGGGTCAGAAAAGGAACGCAAAGAAAGCGGGGGCCCAAAGCACGGGCAAAAGAAAGAAAGTGCGCTCGGATTCAAGGTTGATAGATGAACCTTCAAATTCGGAAGGGGAACAATCAGGATCCAAGTACGCCGAGGTGATACCACCACCAAAGGTTAGGGGGGCCCCCACACAAGACACAGCGGCAACACCATCACATCCATCACCTATGACCCCGTCCAAATCTACGTCAGTAGCCTCCCAGTCTGAAGAGGGGGATTCTGACGCGGAAGCATCAAGCAGGGGGGCAGCCACCCCAACGGATCCGGAGAGTGACTCAGCGGGGCCTAGTGATGATAATGATCCGGATGATGGTACGCCTCCTAAGGGTCGAAAACTGGCCTTCCAGACCAAACGGCTGGAGGAAGAAAAGCTGCGGTTCTCGGTAAAAGGGTCAAAGAAATTGTATGACCAATGGATGGCCGGGACCGAAACTGGGGGACAGCTGTCGCGGAAAATATTTGAAGAACGGCGGCTGATTTTCGATGGTATTTCAGCTCATCCACAGCTGGATGATACCATCAAAGGGTACAAGTTAGATGCGTTCACTCATGAGCCGGGAGAGTATACTCCGCATATTGTGCCGGAGTTCTATGCATCATATGGGGCCGGCCTGATGTCGATGAAGAAGCCGAGTCTTTCTTGGCATCAGATTCCCATGCTGAAAAATGTGACGGTCCGGAACTCCCTGGTTGATATTTCCTCCAAAGCCATCAACCGGGTCCTGTTTGGTGATGATTTTGTGGCTCCTACTGATCTAAGCCTGTTCCTAGACAAACGAGACAGGAAGGACAAGAAATCCGTCA
Source organism: Lycium barbarum (assembly GCF_019175385.1). Taxonomy (NCBI): domain Eukaryota; kingdom Viridiplantae; phylum Streptophyta; class Magnoliopsida; order Solanales; family Solanaceae; genus Lycium; species Lycium barbarum. The sequence goes on along the minus strand of NC_083342.1, from coordinate 25,707,233 downwards.
GGGAATGGACTGCGGAACTTATCACATCTGAGCCACATGAGCAAAAATGGACTAATGATGGGAAAGTCAAGATAACTAAAAGTTGTTTGTCCACAGAGGCTAAATTCTGGTGGACGTTGTTGCGGTACAGAATCACGCCAACCCAGGCAGATAATACCCTGTCCACCAGTCAGGCAGTAACTATTGCCTCCTTCATGTCAAGGTACCCGATGGATATTGGCGAGTTAATAGATGAGGAGCTGCATGTGCGGGCACACAAGCCCAACCAAAACATGGTCTTTCCGTGTCTTATCATGGAAATTGTGTCGACGGGCAAGGATATTTCAGCTTCCAGATTGGGACGGTACCATCACAGCTGCACATGTAGGGGATTGGAGAAAAAATAAGGTGATAAGAAAAAAGGACCGAGAGGAGGATCAGTCCGGCGATGACGACGACACTCAGTTGGAGTTGAGTCCGAGCCGTGCTTATGGGACTGATCCAGTAGGGTTCGATTTTGGTGCTGCTACTACTGGGCCTGAGGCTCCCACGACAGGGGTTCCAGAGACTGTCGATACACAGGCTGCTGCAGCCACACTGGGTATTTCTGAGGCACGACCTCCACCACCACCTCCGGCCACACAAGGCCCTCCTTCGGGGTTATCCACTGCCGCTGTGACAGCCGAACTTGCTGATCCAGATCTGGGGTTGCTGCACTTCAGTCGTGCTAACTACAGCCAGATTGCAGTCAAAGCGGTGCGGACCGAAAGGCAAGTAGACAAAATCTTGCAACAATTCAGGCCGAAAGTGGTGAGAATAGTGCAGCAGCTGGTTACTGAGGTGACCATTGATATCCGTGCGGAGTTTGAGAAAAAGCATGAGGTGTATCAAGCTAGAATAGACAGGTTTGAGGCGAGATTGTTGACTCGAGAGCATACACACCCGGTGGGGAGTCTAGTTCATTGAGGAGTGAGTTGGAGAAGCTGAAAAAAGAGCTTGAGACACTCAAGGTGCAAGGGATGGTAGCTGCACCAGTACTAGCACCACGTGCCATTTTGCCTACCACGTTTAAGGTGCTGGATCTGCTGGAGTCTGACGAGGAGGCGGAGGATGCCGGACCTTTTGGTCTTGATATGGGAAAGAGGGTCCGTGAGTCATCTGAGGACCCAGAGGAGTTGGCCTTGAGATTACAGAAGACAGAAAAGAAGGAACTGCAGCAGGCGATCTTTCAATCATTAGTTGAGCCGCAGCGCCAACCAGAAGAGTCCTCAAGTCAACCGCCAGATGCGGCGTGCCAGTCATGAGGTGCTCACAGCACCAAGGTACCATTTCTTTTCCCTCATTCTTATAATTGAAGCACTGAGACAGTGCTTGATTCTTTAGTTTGGGGTGGGACTATTTGATAGTAGGGTAGTGTAAATATGTGTTTAGGAACCCCCTCGGCTTTTCTTTGCCAGAGTTCTTTTTCTGAGGGGGGTTTATTTTGTTGAAACTGGCATGTTTAGGGTGTTGCTTAGGTTGAGTAGAATAATTTTGACTTATTTGGTGTTACTGTGTAACTGTTGGCACGTGTTGTGGTTTGTTGAGAATTTTGGACCCCTCGGAAATTTTGAAAAATGCATACTTAGAACAGTTTTTGTTTGACATGATTGATTCTTTATATAGCATTGTGATTATTGGGGTATTGTGTGTGATGAATGACTACTTAGGAGGCCACAAGTGCAAAAATTACGGTCCTTATGCTGATGTGTGTGTGAGTTGCTAGTTTAATTCTGTTTACGCATGTATAATCTAGAACTTGCCTGGTTAGTCTTGTTTGAAACCCGAAAGTTAGTTTGGTTGTGAAATGATCTTGGGATTTATTTGTGTGAATAAGTCACTGTGCCTAAATAAGCCTCTCCAAAAGCTGAAAATATCACTAGTTTCCCTTTTTGAGCCTTTTTGACCTTTTTCTTGGCTAGCCGAATGAAACCTCGCCCGTTGTGAAATTTACCCATCTTCGCAACCGTTCCCTCCTTGATGCTACTAGATAGACGAGGCAAAGCGCCTAAGTTGGGGGTGAATTAAAAGTGAAGTAGATGTTGAGAACAAATGTTGGGGGCGGTGGAGTTTGCTAGTGGAGAGTCGATGTGGTAGTTGCATATAATATATATATAAAAAAATTCATCAAATCAGAAATTGAAACACAAAAAGAATTGCTAGTTGGATAGGAATAAAACCACATCGAGGTTGAAAACGTGAAAGAAGATAAAGGGGTTGGAAAGAAAAGAGGCGAATCAAGGTAAAGAGGTGTAGCGTCAAGGAGGGTGAGTCACTAAAACCCAAAAAGTATCCAACCCGTCCCTAAGCCTACATTAAAAGCCGAAACAAGTCCTAATGTGATCATAACCGAACGAGCCTAGGATGAGAACGTAGAAAATAAGGGCAAGCCTATGGTATTTGCATGTGTAGATATGAATTCTTTGTGAGTGTGAGTGTTTTTCTCTTCTCTTTCATCTTCGTCCCATTCTTGTTGTACATATGTGTGTTGGGAAATTCTTTGGTATATGTGAGGGCATAAGGATGAGAATTGAGCAAAATAAAGTGACCACCGAAAGTAGCGTTTGTGTGCATCATAATATGCTCGATAACGTAATGTCATGTATTGAAGCTTCATTGTTAGTCATAAGGTTCTTAAGTTGTGTATATTTCTTTGAATTAGAAAATTGGGTTGGTCCTTTGAAGAAAAACATGCTTGCCGGTGGTTCAGAGTCAAAACCAATGTAGACACTGTTATTCTATAATATCTAGGTGTTATATTGAGTCATTGTTTTGTATGGCTTGCTCGAGGACAAGCAAAGACATTAAGTTGGGGGTGTTGATGTGGCGTAATTTTACACCACAATCGATGCTTTTTTACTATAAGTTTTACTTGTTTTTAAGCAAGTCTATGTGATTTTACGTGTTTTTTAGTGTTTTTCAGGTGAAGGAACAGATTTGACATGACAACAGTTGAAGTGTAGAACTAGGTCGTAAATGCAGTTTACGGTCCGTATTCTATAATACGGGCCGTATTCCATGGTCGTGTTTAAGGAAAACAGAACCAGAAAGGCATGTTCAGAAGATGGTGATTTACGAGCTCAGTTTACGGACCGTATTTCAGTTTACGGTCCGTATTCCATCACGTATTTAACCAGTTGAGCATCTGGCAGAAAGTCGAAGTGTTGGATGTTGAAATACGACCAGGCAATTTATGGACCGTAAAACACTTTACGGTCCGTATTTCAAAAGAAGAAATTTACGCACAACTGATGGACGACTGGGTCGTAAACTGACTTTACGGTCCGTAAATCACTTTACGGACCGTATTTCGGAACGACGGGACTAAAGTGCAAATCTGTAACTTTTGTATTTCCAAAACCTATAAATAGTCATTGTAGGGTTTTTAATAGACATCAGTTATTATATTTTTCTCTCTTGACTTAGAGTATCAAATACTCTCTAGTTTTTGAAGATTTCAAACATCAATTCAAGTATTATCAATTCATCTTTCATTCCAAAGTAAGCAATTATGAATTCTTCAATTTCTTATTTCTTGTTCTTTGTCATGAGTAGCTAAATTCCCTTACTAGGGTTGTGAACCCAATGATGGGTGTTTTGTGATTGGGTTTTGTGAATGATATACACATAATGGATAATTAGGGTTTAGTTATTCTTCATTCTTCATTCATAATTAATGGTTGCAAACATTGATTAAAGCCATAAACCTTAATTTATTTGGAAAAATAATTAGGGTTGGTAAGAATAACTAACAAGGACTCAAAGCTTTAAACTTTGTTTAATAAATTCGCTTAGGAATAAGATGAATTTACTTGGCATGATTAATCGTTCTTCATGGTCACTTTCTTGTATTTGGAAAAATCATAGAAAGATATAATCTTTATTTATTGGGAAATAGTAGAGATTCACATAGAGATTAAGTGCATTCATATATTGGTCCATTATAAGTATATCAAGATCAATACCCATGATCATACACCCTATCTAGCGGGGACAAAACCTTAGTTTCTTTTACCATAATTTAGCAATTAGTTATAGAAAAAAAACCAACTTTTACCAAAATCATCGGATTAAGACATTTGACCTAGAACTTAGCATCTACGACTTTAGTAACCTTTTCACACCATATTCCCTGTGGGATTCGACCCCAACCTTGTTGGGTTACTATATTTGACAACGTCGGCGTTATACCATTAATAGGTGTAATTTGAGCGTATCAATGGGTGATCGTGGATAGGCTGACGAAAGCAGCCCATTTTCTTCCAGTCAAGACTACGTATTCAGCGGAAGACTATGCAAGGTTGTATCTCAAAGAAATTGTGCGACTCCATGGAATCCCATTATCTATTATCACAGATAGAGGAGCACAGTTTACAGCTAAGTTCTGGAAGTCTTTTCAAGAAGGTTTGGGCACGCAAGTGAAGTTTAGCACGGCATTTCATCTGCAAAATGATGGGCAGGCCGAGCGTACTATTCAAACCATAGAAGATATGCTACAGGCGTGTGTGTTGGATGTCGGTGGTAGCTGGGATGACCACTTACCCCTTATTGAATTCGCATACAACAATAGCTACCATTCTAGCATACAAATGGCTCCATATGAAGCTTTATATGGGAGGAAATGTAGATCTCCAATTGGATGGTTCGAAATAGGAGAAGCACAATTAATGGGCCTTGAATTGATCCAACAAGCAATAGAAAAAGTCAAGGTGATCCAAGATCATTTGTAGACAGCCCAAAGTCGCTAAAAGTTCTATGTGGACAATCGCCGACGAGACTTGGAATTTCAAGCCGGTGATTGGGTGTTCTTGAAAGTGTCGCTAATGAAAGGGGTGATGAGATTTGGTGAGAAAGGGAAGCTAAGTCCCAGATACATTGGACCCTAAAAAATCATCCGCAAGGTGGGTCAGGTAGCCTATGAATTGGATTTACCTTCGGAGCTTGCATCAGTCCACCCAGTTTTCCAGGTTTCGATGCTCCGTAAGTGTGTTGGAGACCCCACCAAGATTGTCCCGATAGATGATGTGCAAGTGACAGAACGACTTACCTATGAAGAGGTGCCTATTGCTATTTTAGATAGGCAGGTGCGGAGACTCCGAAATAAAGAGCTAGTTTCAGTCAAAGTCTTATGGCGAAATGATAACCGGGAAGAAATGACTTGGGAAGCAGAAGAGAGCATGAAGTCCAAGTACCCATACTTATTCCAACCCCCGGGGGAGATCCAAGACGAAACGCAGACGATATGAGGTATGTACGCTTTATTTTTATGTTTTTGGTCGTGTGTGGCCACGGATATGTTGATATTGTGATGTAGCCCTGTGAGGCGATGATATTATGGGTTGTTGTGACAGGTTGGTAGTGACAAATTACAGGGGGAACTCTGGCGAAATTTTCGTAGAATCTCGAGTGTATAACATTCGAGGACGAATGTTCCAAAAAGGGGGGAAGAGTGTTACACCTCGGAAATTATTCGTGAGCCAACAATGAATAGACCAACGAAGGGCATGAGTGTGAGATGTTTTACTAAGTAAGGGATTACTATTTATGAACTTTGGAAATAAGAAAGTTGCAGAATTTCATTTCATCCTAGTGGTCGTAAAATGGAATACGACCCTTAAAGTGATTTACGGACCATAAAGTGCCATCGTCCTTCAACATTCCAAAATTTTAACTTTCTGTCAATTTCATCAAATGGTTAAACACGACTTGGAATACGGACCATAAATTGAAATACGGCCCGTAAACTGAGTCGTAAACTGCCATGATCTTCAGCCTACCTTTCTGGTTTTGATATGCTTAAATACGGTCGTGGAGGATTATCACACCGCACCTATATGGTCGGGCAGTTTATATATATATATATATATATGATATGCATACATGAGATGATGATAAGCTTAAAAGTAAGTCAGCATGCATTACTTTTCATATAATTCCTAGTCAGGTACAGTTGCTCCATAGTTGATGCCTCCCTTACTTCCTTGATGTATTATTATTGTTCATGCCTCTCATACTCAGTACAATATTCATACTGATGTCCGTTTTCTTTGGATGTTGTGTTCATGCCCACAGATAGACAGGGAGGTGAGCTCGATCCAGATTCTTAGTAGCTGCCAGCTGATTGCGAGCACTCCGTTGTCTGGAGGTGCTCATGATTATTCTCTTGGTATATGTATATTTTAGGCATGGTGGAGTCTTGTTCCACCTATATGTATAGTATGTCAGTAGAGGCTCGTAGATGCGTAGTGTGGGTTGGATGGTCTCACAAGATTACTACAGTATATTTGTATATTATTTTGATAGCCTAAAGAGGCGTATGCATATAAAACCAATTGTACTTTCAGGCAGAAAATGATTATTCTACGATTATGAATGATAAGGAAACGTAAAATGGTTATGACGAGTGAGGAAATAAGTGGTGCTCGGTGGTTAGCCCCGGGTACCCGTCGCGGCCCCTAGACGGGTCGTGACAACCTCTCTCCGTTTCAGCTTCCCCAGATTTTTCTCCTCCCTCCGAGGTGGAAGGAGTCATGGTTGGAGGTTGAGGATTTCTAGTCCCCTAACTTTTTTCACTGGTATGACCTCATCGTCCGAACCCTCATCCCGCAAACGAAGGTCTGTCTCTGGTTGGTCGCGGGCTCGACCTCAGCCCTTTGCGGCTCCGAGGTGGAAGGAGTCATGGTTGGGGGTTAAGGATTTCTAGTCCCCTAACTTTTTTCACTGGTATGACCTCATCGTCCGAACCCTCATCCCGCAAACGAAGGTCTGTCTCTGGTTGGTCGCGGGCTCGACCTCAGCCCTTTACAGCTCGGGCCCCCGTACCCCTTCGTACATTGCGTTTTTGGACCATACCTGCAAAAGAACCTATGTTAGTGATGGGTCTCAGAAGGGACAGCTGACTAAAACATAGTGCTCTTTTTTTTTTTTGGTGGTCGTATAAGTCTTATACGGTCCGTATAATATTATACGGGGCCGTATAAGTTAGGGCATGGGGAAACAGAACATCCAGAACCCCATTTGTGAACCACGAACAAGTTTTCACGGACCGTATAATATTATACGGTCCGTATAGTAGCCTGACTCGGGGAATTCATAAACAGGGCTTCTGCCAACCCGTCAATCCTATACGACTTATTGGTTACATCATATCATCACACACACAGTATTCCATGGTTTCAATTCTTATGGGGGTGGGGTTACTCAGACTTCACCCTTTTTTTTCTATTTTACAATTCATTAGCATTTTTAAGGCACGTGTATTGGCGGGCATAACAACCTTCGAGTCTAAAACTTTAGAATCTTCAGTTGAAATGCCCTCCGCTCAATAAAGTGTTGAATCACCCCATAAGTGTATAACAACCTATTATGCTCATCCCTATTTTTGCAAATCATTAACCATGGAAAATTGTACCAACAGCTGAAATATACTAGTATCCAACACAAGACTTTCACCAATGAGCAAAATTTATGATTGAAACATTAACATACCCGTGCCTTGATGAATTGGAGAAGGGTCCTTGAAGAACACCTTGTGCACAACAATGGCAGATTTTTAACAAAAAGAAAAACACAAATTTTAATCATGAACAGAGGGTTCTTTGACTGTGGGAATGGATTTTGGCTGGGTGTTGATGGTTTCTTGGATGAATTTATGGGTGTGGGAAAGTGGAATTCGAATGGGTGAAGGTGGATGATAGTATGGGATCGTGGGGTGGTGGTCGTGGGTTTAATGGAGGGAGTATGAATGATAAAAGAAAACGGGCAGGTGGAAGGTTTAAAAACCCTCTGTTTGATTTTTTTTTTTGGAAGTTATACGGGCCGTATAGTATTATACGGTCCGTGTAACTTCGATTTTCTTCACTAACCTCGTTTGAGCACATCCTAATTACACGATCATTTATACGGCCCGTATAATATTATACGTTCCGTGAAAATGATCGTATTTGGAGGAAGTCTTCAAACAGTGCTCTTCCTGATTTCCTTACCTTCCACGACTGGATTATACGGTCCGTATAAGATTATACAGTCCGTATAAGTCCAGTTTTGTCCACGCTTCAGTGGTTTTTCTGCAATTCCCTTTTTTTTTTCCTGCACCAAAACAAACGTTGCCCTATATTCAAACAGGAACAAGAATGAAAATAAACATTACACTTGGGTTGCCTCCCAAGAAGCGCTTGATTTAACGTCGCGGCATGACGGTGGTAGCCATTCACTCTTGATCTGCGTACACCGGATCATTGTTCGTTCCGAGGTGCTTCAACCGGTATCGATTAACAATTCTATCTTCCGAAACCGTCCCGTGGTAGTGTTTCAACCTCTGACCATTCACCTTAAATGTCCGAGTTCCATCTCCGGACTTTAATTCAATCGCTCTATGGGGTGAAACGCCTACCACCTCAAACGGACAAGACCAGCTTGATTTTAGCTTACCCAGTAGCAACTTCAACCGAGAGTTGAACAACAACACAGGATCACCCTTGTAGAACTCTCACTTAAGGATTTTCTTGTCATGGTATTGCTTCATTCTTTCTTTATATAGTGTTGCACTCTCGTATGCTTGGTACCGGAATTCATCCATCTCATTTAGTTGAAACAACCTGAGTTTGGTCGCTTCTTCCCAACACATATTCAATTTCTTCAAAGCCCACATAGCCTTGTGTTCAAGTTCAACCGGCAAGTGACAAGCTTTTCCGAACACAAGCTTGAAGGGTGAAGTTCCAATTGGAGTCTTGAAAGCCGTCCGGTATGCCCATAGAGCATCATCGAGCTTGCGGGCCTAATAAGTTCTATTCGCATTCTCTGTCTTTGCTAGAATACTCTTGATCTCCCTATTGGGCCAAAATACTCTCGTAAGCACTTGGTAACTTCATCCCTTTGCTAGCCTGAAAAATCACTTCTTCATCGTTGACTCAGAACTTGATTTCATTTTTCTTCGAATCCATCAGAGCTCTCCCTGTAGCAAGGAAAGGTCTCCCCAGAATAATAGGAATGTCCCGATCAACAGCACAGTCAAGAATCACAAAATCAGCGGCCAACATAAAATCACCAACATGTACAAGTACATCATCAACCACCCCAACAGGTCTTTTGATAGACCTATCAGCCATTTGTAACCTCATAGTAGTCGGCCTTGACATCCCCAAACCTGATTGTTTGTATATAGCAAGGGGCATCAAATTAATGCTCTCCCCATTATCACACAAAGCACGAGCAAAATCATGGTGCCCAACAGAACAAGGAATGTTGAACGCCCCAGGATCTCCCTTTTTCTGAACAGTTGTAGTTGAAATGATGGAACTCACAGTGTGAGTCAAACTCACGGTTTCATGTTGAACCATTTTCTTCTTGGTCAGCAGATCCTTCAAATATTTAGCAAAATCGGGCATCTCCTTGATAGCTTCCAAGAAGGGAAAATTTATAGATAACTGCTTCAACTGATCATAAAACTTCTCGAACTTAGCATCTTCTTTCTTCTTTACCAACCTCTGAGGAAAGGGAGGTTTATATTTGAAAAGCTGCGTCAAAGGGCGGAGAGCCCCTTTTTCAGGCTGCTTGCTAGTTTTATCAGCTTCCTTCACCATCTCTGGAATATCAGCAACCTTCTTGTCAGTAGGATTCTCATCAACAATAATTGGTGCTTCAGACTGCACCTCATCCTCTTCATCTATCGGCTCAAGATCAATCACCTTCTCATCAGCCCCCTGGAGTATTTTACCGCTCCTAGTAGTGATGGCAAACACACGGTCTACACCGCCTCCCCCATTCTTTGGATTTAGAATAGTGTCACTTGGAAGTCCTCCCCTTTTAGGAGGGTGCTGCTCTCTAGAAATATCCTTTATCTGTGACTCAAGCTTTTGAATAGCCGCTGTATGGGAACTCACTATTTCTGTCAGCCCAGATAAAGTCCTTTCAGACTTAGATTGATTGGCCAGAATCTTCTCAAGCATTGATTCAACCTTCGAACTACCTTGCTCTGTTGACTGCCCTTTCGGTGGTATATAAGGATTGGAACTCTTGTTCCCAAAATTGTTACTGTTGTTGTAGCTCCCTTGGTTCGCACCACCATAATTATTGTTGTAGTTCCCAGAGTTGTTATAAGCACGTTGACCTTGCTGAGGTCTCTATTGATTCTAATTCTGATAACCACCTTGGTAGTTCTGTCTTTGGTAACCCCCTTGAGAGTTATTAACATAATTATCATCTTCAACCTGCATAGGTGGCCCATCATGGAGCGGACCATCTTGAGTATGGTACATCGCTTTTGGCAAAACTGTATCATCCTCACAAACATTTACTTTCTTGATCTGGGATTCATCAAACTTCTTCGTTAGCAAGGAAATATTTGTTGCAAGTTCTGCCAATGTTTGCTGGGTGTCTTGATTCTCTTTTACTATATTCTGGATCATAGCACTACCATACGGTACCACATCAGCATTGTTTGAGTGCCAAGCCTGATTATGAGTCGTCAGCTTGTTAAGTATGTTGGTCACTCATCGACAAGATTTGTTCATGAAACAACCATCAGTTGCATTATTAGCAACTGACTGCGTCATTGGATCTATCCCTCAGTAGAACTTCTCCATTAATATGTGTTCCGGAAAACCATGATTCGGGATTTTCTGCAAATACTCCTTGAATCTCTCCAGGCTTCATATAGTTGTTCCCTCGGTCACTGCTTAAATTCATATATCTTGTCACGAATTTCAGCCTTCTTGCAAGAGGGGTACCATTTTGTGAGAAAAGCAGTCACCATCTCTGCCCATGAAGTAATTGAATTTCGAGGCAGCTTCTCAATCCATGTTCTTTCATCCCCAGTTAAGGAATATTTGAATAACCTTAATCGAATAGCATTTTGTGGAACGTTGTTCTGGATGTGATTAGCACACACATCGACAAAATTCTGCAAATGACGTTGAGGGTCCTTCTCGGTAGAGTTCAGAAAGTATCCTTCAAGCTTCAACAACTGGTATAGAGAGGAGTCAATTTTCACGCTAGCAGCTACAACTCGAGGCTGAACAATAGCAGATGCATAGTCCTCCTCCGGAACAAGATCAGCGAAAATATTCTCATCATCTGATTCATTCGTCTGATTGTTCAACTGATTCCCCTGGTTGCCAGCATGTTGATTTTGCTGATTCTGATTCATGTTCACCTGGTTTACACAGAGTAGCAAACAAGGTGTGATGGAATAAGCAAAAGACTTCAATCAAAGCAAACATTATTTAGTAATTTCAAAACCGTATTCTCCGGCAACGGCGCCAAAATTTGATATGCTCAAATTACACTTATTACTGGTATAACGCGGACGTTGTCAAATTTAGTAACCCAACAAGGTTGGGGTCGAATCCCACACGGAATATAGTGTGAAAAGGTTACTAAAGTCGTAGGATGCTAAGCTTAGGTCTAATGTCTTAATCCGATGGTTTTGGTAATAGTTGGTTTTTCTATGACTAATTGCTATCTACTTGCTTTGGTGGAAATTTATGGTAAAAGAAACTAAGGTTGTGTCCCCGTTAGATAGAGTGTATGATCATGGGTATTGATCTTGATATACTTCTAATGGATCATTATATGAATGCACTTAATCTCTATATGAATCTCTATTATTTCCTAATAAATAAAGATTATCTCTTTCTATGATTTTCCCAAATATAAGAAAGTAACTATGAAGAACGATTAATCATGCCAAGTAAATTCTTCTTATTCCTAAGTGAATTTATTAAAAAAAGTTTAAAGCTTTGAGTCCTTGTTATTTATTCTTACCAACCCTAATTATTTTTCCAAATAAATCAAGGTTTATGGCTTTATTCAATGTTTGCAACCATTAATTATGAATGAAGAATGAAGAATAAATAAACCCTAATAATCCATTATGTGTATATCAATCACAACCCAATCGCACAACACCCATCATTGGGTTCACAACCCTAGTAAGGGAATTTAGCTACTCATGACAAAGAACAAGAAATAAGAAATTGAAGAATTCATAATTGCTTACTTTGAAAGAAAAGAGGAATTGATAATACTTGAATTGATGTTTGAACCTTCAAAAACTAGAGAGTATTTAATATTCTAAGCCAAAAATCAAAATATAATAACTGCTAATAATTAAAACCCTACAATGCACTATTTATTGGTTTCAAAAACGTAAAATTACAGAATTAGCACTTAAGTCCCAGGTGGTACTTATAAGGTCCGTACAACTTTCCACGGACCGTACAAGACTTATACGGCCTTCATCCAGGTGTCTGTAGAGAATAATACGAACTGGCCTTCCACGGTTCGTATAATGTTATACGGCTCGTACAATCCTGCTCGTGAAGCATCTTCCAACATCGTCGCATCTACTTATACGGCCTGTACAATATTGTACGGTCCGTATAAGTGTTCGTGGTTCAGCATCTATCCACTGTGACATTCTATTATGTTGCCACCTTTTGTACGACCAGAAATACGGTTCGCGCAACTTTCTACGGACCGTGAAAATCAAGCTTCAGTGCAACTTTTCTGTAACTTCTACTCCTTAAACCCGAACTTCTCGATTTACCTGAAACATGTCAAAAACACATCAAAACAGCACATACCTGCCTAAAAACAAGTAAAACTTCTCGTAAAAGAGTATCAAATGTGCCATAATTTCCCGGCACATCATGTGTGTCCGTATAATTTGGATCGCGATAGATTTATATGTTTTAAATAAGAGGACCCCAAGTTCATTTATTTCATTTCATTTTTCTCTCCACACTTCAAGAACCTGTTACACCTCGGAAATTTCCCCGTGAACGTACAATAAATAGACTAACGAAGAATACGAGTATACGATGTTTTAATCAGAAGGGAATGACGTTTGACGACCCTAAGTAAGATTTCAAAGGCAATGGGAACAAGAGATAGGTTATGCTCCACAATGACTAATTATAGGTTTTGAAGACATGAAAGTTCCAGATTTGCACTTTGGCCCAATCGATCGTAAAATGAAATACGGACCATAAAGTGGTATACGACCCGTAAACTACCATGCCGTATTTCAACTTACAAAACTTCAACTTTCTGTCAAATGCTTGAATGGTTAAATACGACTTGAAATACGGACCGTAAACTGAAATACGGCCCGTAAACTGAGTCGTAAACCACCATGTCCTCAGCCTGACTTTCTGGTTCTGTTATGCTTTAATACGTCCACAGAATACGGGCCATAAACTGGAATACAGACCGTAAACTGGGTTTACGACCACTGTGCACTTCAACTACTGTTCATTTCGGATCAGATTTTAAGTCATTAAAAAGGAGACCCAAGCTCATTAATTCATTTCATTTCCACGATACTTCTCTCTAGAAACCTCTAGAATATTCTCCACTCTTCATCTTCAAGAAAACAAAGGAAATCAAAGATCAATATCAAGAATCCAAGTGAATCAAGTGTATGAAACTCATCAAAGTTCATCCAAGTTAAGAAATTTCAAGAGAAGCAAACTAAGGTTTTGGTGCAAGAAGAGTAATACCACTCAAGGCTTGTTTCTACAACATCTAAGGTAAGTTTTGTGCCATTTACATGTTATTTAGGGTATGGAAGAGTTGAAACACTTGGATTATAGAAGGATGTAAGAAATGGGTCATGAAAGTGTGAATAGTAGCATTGTTGAGTAAAGGTTTGAATTGAGCCATGATCATTGATAATTCGTGATTATGAAAATGTTATGGATGACATTTAGAACATGGAATAAGTATCCTAGGTGAGAAAAATGCAACAATGAACCATGGCCATGATTATGGAGAAATTAAAGACAAATTGTGAAATACGGATATTGTAAATGAATGATGAGTGTTGTCTATCATATTGACAATGTTGTTATGAACGCTTGAGAGTTGATATAGAATAGGGGAAGAGTTGCATAACGAAAGGAAATGTTGTCCAATTTTCTCTAGCGTTAGTAAGCTGTTTTTATAATCGCTAGCTAATGTCGATGCAAATTCTCTTGAAGGTAAAACGTACGCACTAAAGGAGAACAAGCAAGCGATAGATTAGTAAACGACAAAGGTATGTGAGGCTAGTCCTTTCTTTCTAATGGCATGAATCCTATAGCATGACTCTCTTTCCCCTTCATGAGTTCCTATATTCCAGAAAGCTAAAAGCCTATGTCTATGAATAACTATATAAGATAAGAGACATATGATGATCCTATAATGATGATGATGTTATTTATTTCCCACACTCACCTTATACGTTAGTTCCTTCAAGGTGAGGAAGAATGTCAAAGAATGTTCCATAATGAAATCGGGGGATCACGACCTTACGTCACCCCGATAAAGTGTAGTTGTTCTTGAGCCCTATGCATGTACTATCACAAACATATTATGATAAGTATATTATGATAAGCATACTATGATGAGCATGTATGATGATGATATAACACCGCGCCTATATGGCCGGGCAGTCACCGCTAAGGCGGGCAGCGTATACACCATGGCCAGATGGCATGGGCAGACACCACTAGTGGGCGGCATGAGATGGCACCCCAAACGCGGGAGGCCTGGACGCAGGCTAATGTTATGATTATCACACCGTACCTATATGGACGGACAACTTATACGTTTATGCATTCATGACATGATTATGATTATGAGTAAGCCAGCATGCATTATTTCCTTGTACTTGACAGTCAGATACAGATGTTCCATATTGATATTTCTTTTATATCATTGTCTTATTTTATTGTTTGTGCCTCTCATACTCAGTAAAATGTTTGTACTGACGTCCATTTTCTTTGGACGCTGTGTTTATGCCCACAGGTAGACAGGGAGATGAGCTTAATCCTGATCTGTAGTAGCTGCTAGCTGATTGAAAGCACTCTGTTCCGGAGGTGCTTGATGATTCTTTTGTGTACATTTGTATATGTATTTTGGGCATGACGGGGCCTTGTCCCGTCCTTATGTTTAGCACTCCAGTAGAGGCTCGTAGATACGCATTGTGGGTTAGATGGTCTGACGAGAGATCATTATGTATATATATTATTTTGATGACCGAGAGGCATATGTATATAAAAGTATGTATGTTTCCATATGAAATATGATTTTCCTACAATTTGAGTATAAATGTGATAAAAGAGCTAAATGAGTAAGATGAGTAGTAGAACGAGTGGTGCAAGAAGCTCTAGAACTCTCTCCACACTTCTTCCATAATAATCCAAGATAAATTAAGGATCAACTTCATCAAACCAAGGGAATCAAGTGCAAGAAGCTCACTAGGGTTCATCCAAGACAAGAAATCTCTTTGGAAGTGGAACTAGGGTTTTGGTCAAGTGAAGTGTTTCCACCTAAAGCTCATTCCCACACTATCAAAGGTATGTTTTATGATCAATTTATGTTATTTAGAATATTGAGGGATTGAACGACTTGGATTATGGAAGGAAATAGAAAATGGGTTACAAACATGAGAATGGTGACATTGTTGAGTAGTAGCTTAATATGAATCATAATTCTTGATATGTTGTGATTATAATTATGTTATAAATAACATTAAGAACATGGGGGAAACATCATATGAGGATTAATGTAATGTTGTATGATGACCATGGTTATGGATGATTTGAAATGGAATGGGGAGACTTGAATGATGCAGGGTGAAGGAATGTTGTTGAATGTGATATGATGAATGTTATTATTGACGTTTGGGAGTTGATATATGATGTGGAGAAAGTTGTATAAACAAAGGAGATGCTGCCCAATTTTCTCTAGCCTTAGTTCAAACACGCTTATGTTATCAATTATCTAATATTAGTGTGAACTCTCTGGAAGGTAGAAACGTGAATATTGGAGAGGAACGTTCAAGCGATAGAGTAGCTAAACGAAAAGGTATGTAAGGCTAGTCCCTTCCTTCTAAGGCATGATTCTTATGACATGATTTTCCCTATCTCTCCATAACTTTCTTACATTCCGGAAATTATGAGTCTATGTTCATGAAGAGCCCCATATGAGATAGAAATAAGAGATACGTTATGAGTATGATAATGACAATGTTTAGCCTAAGTTTAAAGATCCTAAAGTTCATGATATGATATTGCTATAAAGCTAACGATCCTCATATGACCCCTTTGATAGGGCTTATTATTATTACACTCACCTTATCATGTTAGTTCCTTCAAGGTGAGGCAGAGTACTTATGAATACTCAATAATGGGATCGGGGGTTCACGACCTTACGTTACCCCGATAGAATTACAATTTGTCTTGAGTTTCTATGCTTGATTCATGATAATTATATGATGATGATATTACACCGCGCTTATATGGCCGAGCAGACACCGCAAAGGCGGGCAGCATATACACCATGTCCAGATGACATGGGCAGACACTACTAGTGGGCGGCATGAGATGGTTACCCTGGATGCGGGAGGCCTGGACGCGGGCTAATGATGATCACACTGTACCTATATGGTTGGCATCTTATATATATAAATATATGATGTTGAGGCCGTAAGTTAGCATGCATTATTCAGTCTTGAGTGACAGTCAATTACAGTTTGTTCCTTACTTGATGTCTCCCTATTTCATTGATGTATTATTGTTGTTTATGCCTTACATGCTCAGTATAATATCGTACTGACGTCCTTTCTTCTTGGACGTTATGTTCATACCCACAGGTAGATAGGGAGGTGGACTAGATTCATAGGAGCTATCAGCTGATTTACAGGAGCACTCCATTACTCCGGAGGCGCTATCTTGAGATATTATTTTGTGTACATATTTGGGCACGACGGGGTCCTGTCCCGTCCTTATGTGTAGTACTCTAGTAGAGGCTCGTAGATGCATATGTGTGGGTAGTTAAAGGCACATGATGATCACAATGTCTTCTTGTATATCATTTTGATAGCCGAAGGGCTCATGTATATAATTATAGATATGCTTGAAAGTAAAGATGGTTTCTCCTATGATTAGAAGTAAGGGAATAATAAATGTATGCGAGATAAGTATGATGAGTAGTAAAATGGGTGGTGCTTGGTAGTTAGCTCCGGGTACCCGTCACGGCCCCTAGTCCGGTCATGACAAAAGTGGTATCAGAGCAGTTCAGTCCTAGGGTTTGTCTACGAGCCGTGTCCAGCAGAGTCTCGTTTATGGGTGTGAAGCGCGTCACGCTTATAAACAAGAGGCTGCGGGGCATTTAGAAAAAATGACCATTCTTCTTCTTATTAGATCGTGTCATCAAGCCATGTTATAAGATTTTCTTCTCCCTAATGGTGTGTTATGATTTTAGCTATGTCGGTAGAGAGAAAAACCACAGCTGCCCAGAAGGGCAAGGCTACCATAGAAAGACAGAAAGAAAAGGAGCCGCCAACTAATGTAGAAGAAGGTGAATCACATAATGAGGCTCCGTCTAACACCTCTCATACTCCACCTATTATAGGAGAACAAGAGGGGGCTTCAGCTCCTATGCCTCCAGTTCCTCCATCGGGTGATTCGGGTCAACAAATGACCGAGGCTATTCATCTATTGACACAGCTAGTTACCACTCAGGCACAACGGCAGAGTACGGGTTCAGGTGATAAGGCGATTAGTAGCCAGTGCGGTAAATTACATTATGGTCAGTGTCGCCGAGGTTCTGATGCTTGCTATGCCAGTGGCCTGATTAGACATATAATGCGAGATTGCCCGTCATTGAGTGCTAGAGTTAGTTCTTTTCCTTTGCGCCCGATGGGGCAGACTCCCCAGATTGAAGCAGGTCGAGGTAGAGGCAGAGGTGGAGCGTCCAGTTTAGGTGGTACCCATCCCCGTATTTATGCTTTAGCCGGACGCCAGGATCTTGAGTCCTCTCCGGATGTGGTTATAGGTATACTATCTGTATTCTTTCATGAAGCCTATGCATTGATAGATCTGGGTTCTACGTTGTCTTATATTACTCCCTATATTACTGACCATATTGGGGTGAAACCCGAGCCAATTAAGCCTTTTAAGGTATCTACTCCAGCTGGTGATCCCGTGATAGCTAGGCAAGTATATAAGAATTGTATAATTGTGGTGTGTGATCGCCAGACTAAAGTTGATTTAGTTGAGCTGGAAATGTTAGATTTCGATGTGATTATGGGCATGGATTGGTTGGCTTCTTGCTAAGCTAATGTCGATTGCTGAATGAAAGTTGTTCGATTCCAATTTCTGGGAGATCCCGTGCTTGAATGGAAAGGTAATACAACATCTCCAAGAGGTAGGTTTATTTCCTACCTTAAGGCAAGGAAGATGATAGCAAAGGGCTACATTTATCACCTAGTCCGAGTTGATGACACTAAAGCAAAGCCACCGACTTTTCAATCCGTCCTGGTAGTGAGTGAATTTCTGGATGTATTTCCAGATGAACTTCCAGGCCTTCCTTCGGAAAGAGAGATCGATTTTGTTATTGATGTGTTACCGGACACTAAGCCTATTTCTATTCCTCCTTATCGAATGACTCCTGCAGAATTGAAAGAGCTAAAGGCACAGTTGAAGGATTTGCTTGAGAAAGGATTTATTAGGCCCAGTTCGTCACCATGGGGAGCACCCGTCCTATGTGTGAGAAAGAAGGATGGTTCCCTACGGATGTGCATTGATTATAGACAGCTGAATAAAGTGACGATAAAGAATAAATATCCTCTCCCGAGAATCGATAATTTGTTTGATCAATTGCAGGGTGCTAAGTGGTTTTCCAAAATAGATCTGAGGTTAGGTTATCATCAAGTGAGAGTTAGAGAAGAAGATATTCCTAAAACAGCTTTCAAAACGAGATATGGCCACTATGAATTTTAGGTAATGTCATTTGGGTTAACTAATGCTCCGGCAGTGTTTATGAATCTAATGAATAATGTATTCAGGCCTCTCTTAGATCTGTTCGTGATCGTGTTTATTGATGATATTTTAGTATACTCTCGGACAGAATCCGAGCATGCAGACCATTTGCGTATTGTCCTTGGAATTCTTCGGACTCGAGAATTGTATGCAAAATTTTCAAAATGCGAATTTTGGCTGAATTATGTAACTTTTCTGGGCCATATGATTTCAGCTGATGGTATTCGAGTGGATACTCAGAAAATTGAAGCTGTGAAGACTTGGCCAAGACCTACAATGCCTACAGAAATTCATAGTTTTTTGGGATTGGTAGGTTACTATAGAAGATTTGTGGAAGGGTTTTCATCTATTTCAGCACCATTGACAAAGCTAACTCAAAAGTCAGCAAAATTTCAATGGACTGATGTCTGTAAGCGCGGTTTCCAGGAATGGAAGGACAAGTTAACCTCAGCTCCAGTCTTGATGCTCCCAGAAGGGCTAGATGGATATGTCGTATATTGTGATGCCTCTGGTGTTGGGTTAGGATGTGTGTTGATGCAGCACGGTAAAGTCATTGCCTATGCTTCAAGGCTGTTTTGAAAACATGAGAAGAACTATCCAACTCATGATCTTGAATTGGCTGCAGTTATTCATGCCTTAAAGATGTGGAGACACTATTTGTACGGTGTACATGTTGATATCTATACAGATCACAAAAGTCTCCAATATATTTTCAAGTAGAAGGAGTTAAATCTACGACAGAGGCGGTGGTTGGAATTACTGAAGGATTACGATGTAAGTATTTATACCACCCCGAAAAGCGAATGTAGTGGCGGATGCACTTAGTCGCAAATTGATGGGTAGTCTATGTGAAGTCCCTCCGGAGAAGAAATAATTAATCTGTGAGCTCCACCTGCTAGCCAACCTCAGAGTTGGTGTAATTGATTCAGACAGTGCAAGAATTGATATTAGCAATCCAACTGTTTCATCCTTAGATATGGAGGTGAAAGAGCATTAACATGAAGATCCTCAGTTGAGCCACTACAGAGATACATTTCATAAGACAGAGAAGTCTCTATTTGGAATTTCTATAGATGGAGTCCTTAGATACCGAGACAAGCTATGTGCTCCGAATGTTGCGAAATTACGTCGTCGAATTCTAGAAAAAGCTCATTATTCTCGGTATTCTATTCACTCGGGAGCAACAAAGATATATCATGACCTTAAGCTAATGTATTGATGGGATGGAATGAAGAAGGACATAGCGGAATTCGTAGCTCAATGTTCAAATTGCCAACAAGTGAAAATTGAACATCAAAAGCCAGGAGGATTATTGCAAGCTATGGAGATTCCAACTTGGAAATGGGAAGTGATCAATATGGACTGTATTGTAGGTTTATCTCGTTCCCGAAGCAAGTATGACTCTATATGGGTGATCGTGGGCAAACTCACGAAAGCAGCTCATTTTCTTCCAGTCAGAACCATATACTCGGCAGAAGATTATGCAAGGTTGTACCTTAAGGAGATTGTGAGACTTCATGGAGTCCCGATATCTATTATCACAGACGCAGGTGCACAATTTACAGCTAAACTTTGGAAGTATTTCCAAGAAGGTTTGGGTACTCAAGTAAGGCTTAGCACAGCGTTCCATCCACAAACTGATGGTCAAGCGAAACGCACAATTCAGACCTTCGAAGATATGTTACGGGCATGTGTACTAGATTTTGGTGGTAGTTGGGATGGCCATTTACCTCTCATTGAGTTTGCATACAACAATAGCTATTATTCTAGTATTCAAATGGCCTCGTATGAAGCTCTATATGGAAGAAAGAGCAGATCGCTAATCGGATGGTTTGAAGTTGGGGAGACACAATTAATAGGTCCAGAATTGATTCAACAAGCGGTGGAAAAGGTCAAGGTTATCCGATATCGATTATTGATAGCTCAAAGTCGCCAGAAATCCTATGCGGACAACCGTCGGTGAGACTTAAAATTTCAAGTTGATGATTGGGTATTTCTGAAGGTGTCACCAATGAAGGGCGTGATGAGATTTGGTAAGAAGGGGAAGCTAAGTCCTCAGTACATTGGACCTTATAAGATTGTCCGCAAGGTGGGTCAAGTGGCCTATGAACTGGACTTACCCTCAGAATTTGAATTAGTCCATCCTGTTTCCATGTCTCAATGCTCCGCAAGTGTGTTAGAGATCCTACTAGGATCGTACCGGTAGACATGAACTTAATGATGTCTTAAAGAAGAGTTATAACGCCTCTTATATTGTTAATGAAGTGTTAAACAAGTGTTAAGAAGGTTCCATGAGGATTGGAGATAAAGCGGTTTGACGAGGATAAGTTTCGGGGAATTGTAGATTGTATGGTCCTTTATACGAACCGTATAAAAGATACTGGATATATATCAGACCGTATAAGCTATCCAGAATTGGTGCCTCCACTGGAACAAATGTACGGTCACACATACGGACCGTATGTGTGTCTGTAAAATTTGCGTCGGGACATATTTTTTATGTTTTAAATAAGAGGACCCCAAGATCATTTATTTCATTTCATTTTTCTCTCCATACCTCAAAACCCCTCTAGAACTCTCTCCACACTTCTTCCACAAGAATCCAAGAGAAATTAAGGATCAACTTCATCAAACCAAGGAAATCAAGTGCAAGAAGCTCACTAGGGTTCATCTAAGACAAGAAATCTCTTTGGAAGTGGAACTAGGGTTTTGGTCAAGTGAAGTGTTTCCACCTAAAGCTCATCCCCACACTATCAAAGGTAAGTTTTATGATCAATTCATATTATTTAGAATATTTAGGGGTTGAAGGACTTTGATTATGGAAGGAAATAGAAAATGGGTTACAAACATAAGAATGGTGACATTGTTGAGTAGTAGCTTAATATGAATCATGATTCTTGATATGTTGTGATTATAATTATGTTATAAATAACATTAAGAACATGGGGGAAACATCATATGAGGATTAATGTAAAGTTGTATGATGACTATGGTTGTGGATGATTAGAAATGGAATGGGGAGACTTGAATGATGCGGGGTGAAGGAATGTTGTTGAATGTGATATGATGAATGTTATTATTGACGTTTGGGAGTTGATATATGATGTGGAGAAAGTTGTATAAAAAAGGAGATGCTGCCCAATTTTCTCTAGCCTTAGTTCAAACACACTTATGTTATCGATTATCTAATATTAGTGTGACCTCTCTTGAAGGTAGAAACGTGAATATTGTAGAGGAACGTTCAAGCGATAGAGTAGCTAAACGAAAAGGTATGTAAGGCTAGTCCCTTCCTTCTAAGGCATGATTCTTATGACATGATTTTCCCTATCTCTCCATGACTTTCTTACATTCCGGAAATTATGAGTCTATGTTCATGAAGAGCCCCATATGAGATAGAAATAAGAGATATGTTATGAGTATGATAATGACAATGTTTAGCCTAACTTTAAAGATCCTAAAGTTCAGGATATGATATTGCTATAAAGCTAATAATCCTCATATGACCCCTTTGATAGGGCTTATTGTTGTTACACTCACCTTATCATGTTAGTTCCTTCAAGGTGAGGCAGAATGCTTATGAATACTCAATAATGGGATCGGGGGTTCACGATCTTATGTCACCTCGATAAAATTACAGTTTGTCTTGAGTTTCTATTCTTGATTCATGATAATTATATGATGATGATATTACACCACGCTTATATGGCCAGGCAGACACCGCAAAGGCGGGCAGCGTATACACCATGTCCAGATTGCATGGGCAGACACCACTAGTGAGCATGAGATGGTTACCTCGGACGCGGGAGGCCTGGACGCAGGCTAATAATGATCACACCGTACCTATATGGTCGGGCCGCTTATATATCTATATATGCATACGTGATATGATGATGTCGAGGAAGTAAGTTAGCATGCATTATTCAGTCTTGAGTGACTGTCATTTACAGTTTGTTCCTTACTTGATGTCTCTCTCTTTAATTGATGTATTATTGGACGCTGTGTTCATACCCATAGGTAGATAGGGAGGTGGCCTAGATTCATAGGAGTTATCAGCAGATTTACAAGAGCACTGCATTACTCCGGAGGTGCTATTTTGAGATATTATTTTGTGTACATATTTTTGCACGACGGGTTCCTGTTCCGTCCTTATGTGTAGTACTCTAGTAGAAGCTCGTAGATTCATATGTGTGGGTAGTTAAAGGCACATGATGATCACAATGTCTTCTTGTATATCATTTTGATAGTCTAAGGGCTTATGTATATAAATATAGATATGCTTGAAAGTAAAGATGGTTTCTCCAATGATTAGAAGTAAGGGAATAATAAATGTATTGCGAGATAAGTATGATGAGTAGTAAAATGGGTGGTGCTCGGTAGTTAGCTCAGGGTACCGATCACGGCCCCTAGTCTGGTCGTGACAGTTATTCCAAGATTGACCTCGGATCAGCGTTCCATCAGTTGAATATTAAAGAAGTTTACATTCCGAAAAGACTTTTAAGACTTGTTATGAGAATTTCGAGTTTTTGGTGATGTCTTTTGGGTTGACAAATGCACCGACAACTTTCATGGATCTCAAGAATAGGGTCTTCAAATAGTATCTCAAATTATTTGTCATTGTGTTTCTGGATGATATCCTGGTATATTTCCGTAGTGACACCGACCATGCAGAGCATCTCAAAATAGTAGCAGACACTCCAGATCGCAAGCTATATTCTTAATTTTCAAAGTGTTAATTTTGGCTGAAATCAGTAGCGTTTCCAGGCCATGCCATTTTAGGTGCAGGCGTCTAGGTAGATATTCAGAAAATCAAGGTAGTAAAGAATTGGCCCAGACCTACCTCAGCATATGATATAACAAGTTTTCTTTGTCTAGAGGGCTATTATAGGCGTTTCTCATTTTTCCACCATTCTGAGTATAAATATATGGTTCACGACTTATTTCCCATTTTTCCACCATTCCAAGTCAGAGAAAAACCCTAATATTTCTCTCCCAACCTTTCTTATCATATTGGTGAAGATTTGGTAAGATCCGAGCCCTGTGAACCCGTGCTTCTGAAGATGAAGATTGTTTCTAGGGTTTCTTCAAGGTTCTGAAGCTAGGGAAGTTGGATTTGAAGTGATTCTTGGAATCTTAGACCCCTCAAGGTATGTAAATAATTTCTACCCTTGTATTTGAGTTAACTATCAAGAGTCTTAGTGTGTTTAAGTGAAAAGGGGATACTTATGGAAGTGGTAAGTTGATGAAGGCTAAGATAATGATTTGAGGCTATTTTAAGAGATGATTGGGGATGGATTTAAGTATATTGTAATGTGTGTGTGTGTGTGTGTGTGTGTGTGTGTGTGTGTGTTGGCATTGTGTTGTAGGTATTGTGGTTGATGTTGTATCGAATGAGAAGTTGAAGAGTTGCTAAGCTTATAAGGAAAATGTTGACCATAAATTGTCAAGCTTTATTCGTGTTTAAAATGATTAGTAAGCGAGGTACATAGTCTAATTGAGGCCTATGTTATCTTAATTGTAGACTTGCAAGTTCGAGAGGTAGAAGTTGGACGATTGAATATACTTCAAGGTATGTTAAGGTCATTCTTTCCTTCTTTTGGCATGATCCTATGGTAAGATCCAACAAGTTAGTAAGCGAGCTTCCATATTACTCTATTCCTAGAAGCATTAGCAGTACTTCAGTCTTTGATGTTCATGTACCCCATTTATGAGTGATCCTTTTGTTCATGTGTCCAGTCTTATGTAGCCAGTTCCATGCATACATTTTATCCATGCATTACATTCATTATATGTTTATGTACATTGACCCATGACCAGAAGGTGTTATATACGCGAATATTAGATTTGTGTAAAGTATGAGAAGAGATAGAGGCGTTATATACGCATTACCATTATGATGATGATATGAGAATCAGGCCGCAAGTACCACAACAATGTATATGATGCTGGCCGCAGAGAGGCTGATATGATATGAGAAAATAGACAGGAGTTATATACACACATATATCAGGCGTTATATACGCACACGCATATATAGATGTACGACCTTCATTGATAGGCATGAGCATGCATATTATGCGCCCACAGTGGCATTGTCAGTTACACAGATACACGTAGATACTAGTTCATACAAGTACATGCAGATAGTCAGTTCAGCTTATGAGTTCAGATCTTATTCATGAGTCTTGTATATATATATATATATATATATTGTCCTTATTCCTTACATACTCAGTACATTATTCGTACTGACTCCCATTACTCGGGGGCCTGCGTTCATGCCCGCAGGTACAGGTAGATAGACAGGTGGTCCAGCTCAGTAGGACATCTAGATCTAGTAGTGGTCAGTACGCTCCATTTGATCCAGATCTGCAGTTAGTTTTGGTATACCCTTTTGAGATGTGTATGCATATGGGTATGACGGGGCCCTGTCCCGTCTTTTCTACAGCTTTCATTCCAGTAGAGGTCTGTAGACAGTTGTATGTAGTCGTCAGATGATATAGCCTTGTCGGCTTCTATTCATTTTATGTACAGTATATGTAGATTGTACAGAGTTTTGATGTTTCCCTTTTATGAGATCAGTTTATGCCATTATGGGCCCTTGATGTTTAGTAAGATTCAAATATGAGTATAGGGCTTTTGGTCGCTAGAGGTCAGACGCTCGTCACGACTCATCAGTTTGGGTCATGATAAGATGAATTACACGGTGACTGAGCAAGAACTGCTTGCAATAGTATATGCTTTTGAGAAGTTTCGGTCATATTTGCTGGGGTCCAAGGTTGTAGTGTACACTGACCATGCTGCGTTGAGGTATTTGATGGCAAAGAAGGAAGCTAAGCCGCGACTGATTCGTTGGGTCCTTTTGTTGCAAGAGTTTGATTTCGAGGTAAAAGATCGAAAGGGATCCGAAAATCAGGTCGCAGATCATCTCTCTAGGCTTGAGGAAACTGGGGTGCCAGCAGAAGAACTTTGATATTGAAGATGCCTTTATGAATTGGGAAGAAGCGACCAAACTCAGGTTGTTTCAGCTCAATGAGATGGATGAGTTCCGCTATCAGGCCTATGTAAGTGTCTCACCCCATGTATCTATTGAATTGAAGTCCGAAGATGGAACTCGAACATTTAAGGTGAATGGGCAGAGGGTGAAACACTACCATGGTATGATTTCAGGAGATAAAATTGTTGACCGATACGGTTGAAGCACCTTGGAACGAATGTTGATTCGGCGAGTCTCGACAAGAGTAAATTGGTAGCACCGTCGTGCTGCGACGTTAAATCAAGCGCTTCTTGGGAGGCAACCCAAGTTTAAAATTCTGTAATTTTATTTCTATAGGTTTTAGTTTTTTTTATTGTTTAACGAGTGGTGAGTGCGCAGGAACTGAAACTCAAAAAACCAGCAAAGTTACACCAGAGCACAAATACGAGTCGTCGACATGTCGACGGACCGTCAATGTACAAGGACGGTATGCAGAGCTGGACCTCTGAGGGTTAGCAACTGCTACTCTGCAGGTAAGTAAGTCGACGAGCATGTCGATGGACCGTCGACATATTCGACGATGCCGTCGAAGTGCTCGTGAATAGGTCACCCTGTAAATATTTTTTTGGTCAGAAGTACGCTTTGATGAGTCGTCGACATGTATACAACTCGCCCAAAAAATTGAAAAAAAAATCAAAACGGTCGTGATGTTTAAACGAAAAGTAACGGGCAGAGGTTATATTTTTTTCAAATAATTCGCCTTTCCCTCTCCCTCAACTTCTCCACTTCTCCATAATTCCCTTTATAACTCCCCTCTAATTCCTCCACATTCCTTCACCCATTAAAACTCCCAAAACCCCTCATTCTCTCACCACAACTGAAAACCACAACCCTCTGCCCTAGTTGCGAAAATCTGCTATCTTGTTTCTTAATTTTTAGTCAATCATTCTTTTACTTCTTCACATAAATAGGTATGTTAAGTTAATTTCGGCCATTTCTTGGTTTTACTTTAGTGGTGCTATTCGAAAATCTCTAAATAACATTACCTAGGGTTCCTAAATTACAAGGATTTAGGAAATGGGAACTAGTTGTGTGTCTGTATCGTGATTAAATCAGTTGGGGTTATGTTAAATGGGTTAGGGTTGTGATATATGTGATGTTTAATGCAAAGGGTAGAGATCATAATCTAGGGTTTGTACTTGTTGAATGAAATCCATGCTTAAATGTGCAAATTTGTGAAATTGTGGTTGGGGGAAGGGTATTTAGTATGACTGTTGTTAGTAGGACTCGTGGGGATGAGAATATCGTGCCCCTATTGCGTCGGCGGGCATTTTGATCAACTTGTTGGTTCATTATACCTGTCAATGGTCCGAAAAAGAGGAATTCTGTTGAAGCATGAAATTTGAAGAGTGAAGATTGAGTAACTCTAACGGGGTGGAGGGTATTTCGATTAAAAATCTCGGTTTGATAATACTATACCCACAAAAAAAACTTGAATAATTACCAAAGGTTAAAAAGGTCAAAAATAAGGGTGAAGTCTGAGTAACCCGAAGCCCCAAAATCGCAAATGTGCAAAATAGTTGAATATGGGTTCTCTGATTGATTGGAGTTGAAAATGCAAAACAATTTTTTTTTAATCTGTAGACTTACAGTTGCTGATGCCAGGGCCATAAACATGTCGACGGACCATCTTTGTACAAAGATGGTCCCGTCAAGCTGTTCGACGGTCCGTCCAAGCGCAATGACGATCTGCAGACTTCAAACATCAGAGAACTGGATTTTTTTTCTTGAAACTAACTATGTTTGATTTCACTCGTACAGATTGACTAGATTATGATTTTTAATGATTACAGGTCTGGCGCCACCCAAGTTAACAACCACCCGAGGGGGTGGCTTGAGGCAAACTCAAAGAACAACGGGTCGAATGAGGCCCAGTGGCCAACCCACACTTAGAGACAAGGATGATGAGACCGAGGTTATGCCCGTGAGGAAGAATAGGGCTGTCGTTCCCCCTTAGAACAGGCAGGTCACTGTACCGGCTCTTTGACCACCCAGTTCCTCCCAGTCTGACAAGAAGGAATCATCTACATTTGGGTCCGGTGATGGATCCGATGAGGAGGGATCAGAGACTGCATCTAGAAATGCCTCACCTGCCACGCGAGCACAGTCTACTGAGGATGCTGCTCAGTCCACTTAGGCACTTTCTAGATCCTAGACTCATCAGAGCTCACAACCTGGTGATGATGAGGATGGTACTGATACTGATGCTGAGATAGCTATTGCTCGGGAACATAGAAGTAAGAGGCTTGAGGATCGTTTCACTGTTGAGGGTGCCAGGCAGCTGTATGAGTATGGTATTGAATTGAAAGGTGACGACACTCAGTATGCGAACCACACCATAAATGAAGAGCGCCAGATCAGTTTTGAGGGGCTAGAGATCTTACCCAGGGCCAGAGAGCTCATTCGCCATTATCAGCTAGAGTTTATGCAGGAGCTGCCTGGGGATTATTGCCCGATTTTGGTCCGAGAGATGTATGCCGCATATGGGGCCTTGATCAAGAAAGTCAGAAAGAGGCGCCAGAAACTGTGAGAGTTAGAGCCGCTCAGAGAGGTTGAGATCAGAGGGGTGAGTGTTGATACATCTTCCCAGGAAATTAACAATGTATACTTCAGTGATAATTACACCTCCTCGAGGCAGACAATTGAGCTGGAAGACAAGTTGCTTAGATGTAATGAGCAGTTCGTCAGGGACTGGGTAGCTACAGTGGTTGCCCATCGGAGCATGAGGGCCGAGTATGCTAACTTGGCCAAGAGGATAGTGAAAAGATGGTTGACATTAGAGGGAAAGTTTTGGTGGAGCGTGGTGCATTTGCGGCTTCTCCCCACTCAGGCCGATAATGCACTAACAGCTGACAAATAGGTTGTTGTTGCTGCATTGATATCTAGATATCCGATTAATTTCGGGGCTTTGGTGAGTACTGAGATTCAGTTGAGGGCCTCCCAGCCCAACACTTCACTGATATATCCCTGCCTGATGACAGAACTTGTTTGGAGGTCATAGGTGCATTTTATCCATGATATTGACCACCAGATTACAGCTTCGTCTATTTATTCTATAGAGAAGAGCAAGAAAGAGGCCGTTGATGATGGCCAAGGGAAGCGGATGGGTTCCCAGTAGCACTTGGAGGGGTACCCCTACCTCAGGAGCTGGTTCATCTAGGGGCCGCAGGTGACTATACACAGAAGTTACCCGCCACTGCTACCCCTATTACTGAGACTGTCCTAGCTACAGAGTCTGAGATTTCAGCTACTGATATTGGTGATTATTTCGCTAGACTCAGATTGCTATTCCTGAGCCGCAGACTTTGGCTCCACAGCCAGCGGACCTAGTTGCACAGCCCCAGGGTACCGCCAGAGTTGATCCCTATGCCTTCTCGATGGATAAATTTAGGAAATTTGCAAAACAGGTGGCTCCAGCGGACCAGCAGTCGAAGATCATAGTGGTCCAGCTCAATGATTATGTGAGATCGAGAGTGGATGAGGCAGTAGAGCCTGTGAGGTCGACACTGCCAGCTCAGCTGGATAGGTTTGAGATTCGATTAACAGCATTGGAGATCGCCCGCCCGACCACATCCACTGATGTTTTAAGGGTAGAGTTGGAGCAGCTTAAGGCTGATGTTTTATTGTTGAAGGCTCATGATCCGATCCTAGTAGCAGCACCACCGTCTGTTGCGGAGGAGATTAAGGAGGAGCTTCTGGTGGTGCAGTTAGTTGCGCCTACCGCAGCAGGTGGTCTGGGAAAGAGGAAGAGTGTGGCCCGTGATGAGGAGGAGGTGCGAGAGAGCACTGGCCCTAGGGGCCCGAGTTTAGAGGATCAGCAGATGGCAGAGGATATTCAGAGATCGCTCGTGGAGAATGTCCAGTTTGGGACTAGGGGAGCCACCTCGAGCAGTGCTCCCATTGGTGAGACATTGCCACCATCCCTTCCTACTCCAGTGCCGGTGCCTACGGGAATCACTACTGTGGCTGCTGCTGACGCTGCTACAGAGATTGTTGATGGTGCGGTTGCACCACCTGATGTATCGCAGACCGATCAATCGCGAGATGAGCAGCGCGCCTAGTGCGCCACAGGTATTCCTACTCCCCGGTTTTAGTTTTACTGTATTGGGGACATTACAAATTATTTTAGTTGGGGTGGGAGTATTTGAGTTGTATATATGTGTTTAGGATCCCCTCGACTTTTCTTTGCCATGGTTCTTTTCCTGAGGGATTTATTTCTTGTTGAACTTGGAATGTTTAGGTCATGTTTAGATAAAGTAGAGTATTGTTGACTTATATGGTGGTGGTTTGATTAACGTAGGGTTGTCTTGTTTTGATTTGAGAAAAAAGTACTCCCCTTCGAAAATTTAAAAAAAATGGACTTGGTTGTTTAATTAACATGCATGCTTCTTTGTGTATCATTTAGATTATTGGGTTACCATGTGTGCGGAATTATAGTGTGTTGACCATTCTGATGCCATGTGTTGTGCGGTTTTGTAGATATATTCTCTAGTTGTGTATGTAATCTAGAACTTGCCTGGTTAGTCGTGCCTGCATTCTGAAGATAAGTGAAGCTGTGAAATGATCTTAGGCCTTGTTTGTGTTAAGAACCCCTATTTAGCCTAAATATAAGCCTACGCATAGATTAATATCCCTTGTTAGCCATTTTGTGCCTTAAAACCTATTCTTTGACTAGCCATAATAAGCCGATACCCGTTCTGAATATCCATCTCTTTGCACCCGATCCTTCCTTGGCACTAAAATAATAAGATTGAGGCTAAACGCCTAAGTTGGGGGTGATAGGTGGAATAAGAGGAACATGAGGCATAAGCCTAACGTGGGGTAGAAGTGAATTGACTAGTAAAAGATATCGGTGTGGTAAGTGTAGAAACAGAAAAAAAAAAAAGGAAAAATAGAAAACAAAAAGAAAAAAAAAGTTATATAGAAGTAGAATAGCAATAAAACCACAACGAGGCAATAAAGAGAAAAAAAAAGGGAAGAAAACAAAAGGCAAAAAGGGTAAAAAGAAAAGAATAAGATGCATTGTTCAAGGAGGTTGAGTCACAGTTATCCAAATATCTATCATACCCGTCCCCGAGCCTACATTACAACCTTGAAAAGTCCTAGTGTGATCACAGCCGAACTATTCTAAGTCGAGGGCACTGAAAATAAGGGCAAGCTTATGGTAATTGCATGCTTAGCTAGAGAATTTCTTTGTGAGTGTAAGTGTTTCTCGTCTCCTTTGTCTTTGGTCCCATTCTTTGTGTATATATATGTTGGGACATTCTTTGGTCTTTGTGAGGGCATGAGAATTTGTTAAGTGACTGGTTTTTCGTGAGTCTTGATTTGTGTGCTCTATGGTTTCTTTGATAACTAGATGTCATAAATTGAAGCTTCATTGTTAGTGGCAACGAGTCCTTGATTGGTTTTGTCTTTATTGGGGGGAGAGTCATTGTGATACACATGATATGCCGGAAATTAATTGCCACAACCACTATAGACAGTTTTACTTTGTAATATCGAGACATTTGTAGATTAAGTCTGTTAGTTGACTTGCTTGAGGACAAACAAAGACTTTAAGTTGGGGGTGTTGATGTGCCGTGAAATTATGGCACCTCTAATGCTTTTTAGCTCTAAGTTTTACTTGTTTTCGAGCAAGTTTGTGTTAGTTTGATGTGTTTCATGTGTTGTGCAGGTCTTTTGAAGTTTGAATACTCGGAAAGCAAAAAACGAGGAAAATAAGTGATCTGTTCTGATAAGCATTAAGGACGGACTGTCAACATGCTCGACGGTCCATCGATTTTCCTCGCCGTTCAAGTTCCTGCAAAGTGACAAAGTCATCAGATCATCGACTTGCACTGTCGACATGATCGACGATCCGTCAATCTGCTTTGACGATGGAATTCCTGCAGAGTAAAAATATGTAATCAGACCGCCATTATGGGCGTCGAACATGTCGACGGCCGTCGAAATGCAACGACGATTTGTCGAAGTGCAAGCCGAGCTGGAACAGGACTGGGATTTATTATTCCGAGTTTGACTTGTATAAATACCTGTTTAGTATTTATTTTTTAGACACCTGGAGTTTTAGACTTCTAGTAATTACTTTTGAAGATTTTCCAGACAAATTTCATTCATTACTTTCAAGTTGTATTCGTAAGTTCAATATAAAATTCAATTATGCAATCTTCAATATTTTATTGTTTTCTTGTTGCCATGAGTAGCTAAGCACCTTTACTAAGGTTGTGAACCCAATGATAGGTGTGTTATGATTAGGGATCGTGAAAGATATACGCATAATGGATTGTTAGGGTTTATTTGTTCTTTATTTTCATCATATAGTTAGTGGTTGCAAACATTAGCTAACGCCATAAACTTTAGTTTATTTGGGAAAATAGCTAGGGTTACGTAAGAACAAATAACAAGAACTCACGGCTTTAACCTTGTTTAATAAATTCACTTAGGAATAAGAGGAATTTACTTGGCATAATTAACCGTTCTTCATGCAGACTTTCTTATCTTTGAAAAAAGCATAGAAAGAAATAATCTTTTTTTATTGGGAAATAGTTCAGATTCACATAGAGGTTAAGTGCATCCATACAAACAGTCCATTAGAGAGTATATCAAGATCGATACCCATGATCATACACTTTATCTGACGGGGGCACAACCTTGGTTCGTTTTACCCATATATTTACAACTTTAAGTTTCCAGTCACTTTAGTCCACAAACCAAAACAACTATAAAACCCTTTTTCATGAATACACCAGGACCGCGAGATTAGTTCAGTTTAGTAAACATTTCACATCATATTCTCTATGGGATTCGACCCCAACCTCGTTGGGTTACTATATTTAACATCGTCCTCTTTACGCTATAAAAAGTGTAAATTTGAGCGTATCAAATTTTTTTCTTCTTGGTAAGACCTGGGTATTTATAACAATTGAAGCTCCACAGGTCGGTGACAAAACCTTTCCTTGTTGAACCATAACACTCAATAAGTTTTTGTGTTGTACTTGGATTCGTGCCTTGTTGAGTCGGCTTCTTTTCCTTGTAGAAGGCTTACTATTCTCAACAAATATGGCAAGGAATCTTTCATACTTGACCCCAAGTCTTTACCATAATTCACAAATCCTTGTTGTTGCAGGTTTTGTTCGGAACATGTTCACGAACCTGTTTCATCCACCTAGTTCATCCATCATTGATATCTGTGTCTCTATGAGCTGGAATATATTCATATACCTGTTACACCAATCTCTTTCATTTAGCATCTGCCTTTGAATTGCTTCTGAGATATTGGCTGGAACATGTTGTCAGACCTGTTTCATATATATATATATATATATATATATATATTGCTTTGTGTCTACAACTGGTCAACTCCCTTCATCAACTCTACCAGTGATCACTCTTTGACTCTGATGTGTTCTTGCTCTACATTAGATCATATTTGCAGACCTAGTTCATCTATTAACCTGATTCATGTGCTTTGTCTCCAAACCCTTTGGTTGAACAATTTCTTCTGAACATTGTCCTTTGAGTCTTGAGTCACCTTCACCTGCTCTTCTTATAATCTCCTCATGTCTAGGTCATTCATCCACTGCACCTGATGACCTGACTTCATTCCTCCACTGCATCTGTTGACTCTTTTGATAGAGCATGTATATCATGCTTGTTGTATTCTATCATTTGTACTACACTGGGAGTGAATCATCCGCATCTTTTGACCTATTCTTATCTGCATCTGTCCTTATGATGGAACATGTATTCGAACCAGTTTCATTTTACATGTATCTCTTTTGTCTATGTGATAGATTATGTATGTGGATGGTTCACTCTCTATCTAATTTGGTTCATTGCACTTGTCTTTGTATTAACAAACATGCTTGCATTGAAGGTTCATGAGTATGCTCTTGTGCAATGGAACATGTCTATGGACATGTTCTAACCATCCTATGATGCTTGCCCTTTCAAACCTTTTACATTACTGAAGCCTATGCTTTTTCTCACTCAACTTTCTAGCTTTGTTCAATTGTAACATGTATCTGGACCTGGTTTATTCTGCTTTCTTGCTTGGAACATTACTACCATTTTTCATCTACTTTAGTTCAGTTTGCATCATGCCTTGTAAGCTGGTTTGCTTGTTCCAAGTCTTTGCTTTGTCAATCATCAAACTTCACATATGACTTTATGCCAACAAATTCCTTTTTTTTTTTATGATGACAAACACCAACTGTGTAACCTGTTCTATCCATCCTATATTCAGATTTTCTCAAGGTATACCAGGTTAGCAATTGAGTCAAAAAGCATGAGCACAGTTAATTATTTTCCCCCTTTTGGCATCATTAGAAATATAGTCTCAAAAGTAGTTTAGGCAATTTCCAATATTAAAATCAAGGCCACAGGGACAATCACATATGCACAATATAACAGAATCAATTACTTAAATTTGAATCATTCGAACCACAGAATTTGAGGCACATATTTGAAAGACAAAATTGCATTAACTTTTACAAGTACATTTCCATTCCCTTGGTTGCAACCATATACAACAGATCATTTTACTAGACGTAAGACCTAGTTACAAAGACTGTTACATGGATAAAATTAGAGAGAACCTAGTCATTTTCCTAGTGAATATTACCAATGTGGATGTTCTACTCTAAACTAAATTTTATGAAATCATATCTAGAAGGCGTGTGTGTGTGTGGGGGGGGGGGGGGGGGGGTCTCTTGCTATAAGGAAATTATGTATATTTCTTTGTTACAGATCTCCATCTTCTTCTACCATTTCCCCCCAAGAAGACCGACCATCTTTTTCTACCGGGTTTTCCCATGAAGACAACGATTCGAATTGCTCTTCTTTTCAAGATAGTTAGGGTTTCTCCTTCCTTATATCCTCAAGACCCGTTATGCCTTCATTCTGTCATGTTTTCAAATAGACCCAAGGAATTACTTTGAGATGAACTTGCAGTGTCAAGTAACTCATTTTCTTGAGTACATGTTGCCTCACTTATTTCCTATTACTCGCCTCTATTTTGGGAATTTTAAGTATTCCCCTTTCTCTATGCTCCATTTCTTTTTCTTTTTCGTTCTTCCCTTTCAGTGGCTAAATACATTCGAATCATTGGGAATGGAGGATTTATGAGAGTATATGGAGAGTATAGTCGGAGTGTTTTGAATCAAGATAGTGTATACGAGAAATTGGATTATTCGAACTAGAAGAAGAATCAAACATATTTTTTTTATTTGGTTCTGTGGTGAAGGAGGGTATTGTGGATGTTTTTGAGGACTTGGTGGTGGATATAAGTAGCCAGAGATAGAGACTTAAGTAGTGTGAATAGGGAAGGGCAAAAGAATTTTTGAGAAGAGAGTAATTTAATATTGGAAGCTTTTTCAAAAATAGTCATCATGGCCTTACTTTGCCTCTTCTTAACTCTTTTAATGACAGCTAGGATTTGACTGGGGAAGTACAACCAGGTTATTCAATTTTTTCTATGAGTTGTATGTATAATTGTTTCTCAAGGAAGGAATACATACCTAAAGTGTCAATGGCTAACCCTGTGCCAATTTTGATTTAAAATAATTTCTGTGATTTCTTTAAGAGATCATGGAACTGTTATGGCATAGGAGATACAATTAAATGCACATGACTAAGTAAAATATTTTAATTAATTTACGAACCACACAGTCTGAGTCTAGCATTTCTAGCCAATTTTAAGAAGTTAAGTGTGCCACTTTTATCATCCTCACTATTAACCCTTGCAGCAGACATACTATAAATGTCTAACTACCTGTGTTTTTCCTTCCAAGATACATAGCTATCGCAATCCATTGATCTCCTTCTTTATTGGATGATTCAGCAATGATCAAAACATTTTTAATCTCTGCTGGATCACGTTGAACTTCTTGTTCCAGTTGACTATGTTCATAAATCCTGAAGAACAAGTTCCTCAACCTATTTCAGGGTCACGTGGGTACTTTACCATTTTGATGACCTTTCAATTTCAAGTGTTGTACCCTAAGCTTGATCTTGTAGTGATTGCATTTTATGTTCCCCTTGTCTCTGTGAAGTATATTCTTTTTAGTGACAGACCAGGTTCGTTTACCCATTCCACCCAAGATTCCCCCTATCTGACAACCTTCTCATCTAAGTCGACTAAATGATATTTTCTTAGCAGCATTCCTCTTTTCTCTTCTAAGAGTGAGTAGAATTATCGTTGTAAATTCTTTTTATATCTTGAGCAAGCACTATTCATCTGACCTTCTAGCTTGCTCTTCTTCTCTTCTAACTTGCACAACAATCAGGGGTTATTTTTAGGCACCCAGGAAAGTATATGTTCCTTTGCTTTGACCATTGGATGGATCAACTCTTTCTTTGCTTTTTTCAACTCAGACTCAATATCAAGTTGCTCATCATCCAAGCTTCACTTTCCTGATTTAAGTGTCATCTTTAGAACCACGGATTGAAGAGCTAAGACCGATGAACCAAGTTGAGCAACCTGTTCTCTCAACTGACCATTCTCCCTTTCAGCTATGTTTTTACTAACTTCACTCTTCACTAGTTGATCCTTTAAACTTGCAAATTCATCAAGTGACTCAACCCTTTTTGTTCTTACTTTGATGTCATCATCTGTGTCTGATCCTGAATGATTCATGAGAGCAGAGTGATCAGCTACATCTTCAGAGTCTTCATCAGATCCCCAGGTTGCTATCATAGCCCAGGTGGTTTCCTTGCTCCTATTTGTCTCTTCTTGTTCCGTTTCTGCCCTCCTTTATTTCCACTCTAATTCCCATAATATACAATCTTTTTTCATATGATCAGTCTTTTCTAACTTGAAGCATCCACCGACCTGTGCCCTATCAAGACTATTTCTCTTCTCCGAGGTATTATTTTTTCTTGATTAATTCTCTCTCTTGAGGAATTTCCTGAAATTTCTAGTAATCAAAGCCATGTCATCTTCATCTTCTATATATGTGGCTTTGAGAGCTAGAGACCTTACTAGGCTTGCTTATTCTCTTCTAGCATCATTTCAAGAATTTTGTAGCCGTTATCATCATATTCAACCATTTCTTTCTTTACCTCTGTTCCATCTTCTCCCTTCTTTGTAGGGTATTTAGGTCCCTCAATGACCCTACTCTATAACTCGTAATCTTTTGCCTGTAGGTGGTCCTCCATACGAGCTTTCCACCATTGATAGTATTATCCATTTAACAATGGAGGCCTTCGCTCACTGTGTCTAGTAGGTAGTGCAGCATTCATCAAGGTCTTCTCCCAAGGTGTTACCTTCACAAAGAGAACCCGCTCTCATACCACTTGTTAGGTTACACGACTTACTTCCTATCTTATGCCGTATTTGATTTTCTCTTATAGGATGGAACACATCACTCTAATTGTTCTATGCTAACGTCTAGCGGAATTTAATCAACAGGTAAGTAAAGGACACACGATATATACGTGGACACCACCTAGCTCACAAGGGCAATAAAAACCACGACCTAAACACCTGTAGTATTTACCTCAACAACTCCACTACAATTGTGAGCCAATTGCAAATTAAGTTACAAACTCTGCAACTTAATCCCTACCTCAGCCTTGCTACCCAAACACTGACTAGCAAGCTATCTTCAAGTAGTAAACTCCTACTTCAAGTTACAATGGTTGGTATCTACGTTTATGCTTCTTAATTAAGCAGATAAAGATACAACTCGATAACCACAACTTAATACAAGATATATAGGCTTGTGAACTGGAGAACATTATACAGTAAACCGTTCCTTCAATCCTCCTTCTTGCACTAGGGACGCAACCCTGGATTCTTGAATATGCTGGATATGTCTTTTCTTCACTCAATATTCCGAGTTCTCTCTTTGTGGGTGCTCAAACTTCTTCTTGGTACGACCTGGGGGTTGATAAAAATTGAAGCTCCACAGGTCGGTGACAAAACCTTTCCTTGTTAACCCATAACACGCAATAAGGTTTTATGTTGTACTTGGATTCTTACGATGTTGAGTCATATTTTCTTCCTTGTAGAAGGCTTACTAATCACGACAAATATGGCAAGGAATATTTCATACTTTCCCGCTAAGTCTTTACCATAATTCTTTTGCAAATCCTTGTTGCTGCAGGATTTGTTTGGAACATGTTCACGAACCTGTTTCATCCACCTGGTTCTCCTATCTCTGATATCTGCATTTGTATGAGCTGGAACATGTTAATATAACTGTTCCACAATCTCTTTCATTCTGCATCTATCTTTGAACTGCTTCTGAGATATTGGCCG
The DNA here is from genome assembly GCF_019175385.1 of Lycium barbarum. Lineage (NCBI taxonomy): Eukaryota > Viridiplantae > Streptophyta > Magnoliopsida > Solanales > Solanaceae > Lycium > Lycium barbarum. The sequence continues at coordinate 25,669,111 of NC_083342.1, read as the reverse complement.
GAACATGTTATCAGACCTGTTTCATAAATATGTATAGCATTGTGTCTGCAACTGGTCAAATCCCTTCACCAACTTTACCACTGATCACTATTTGACTCTGATGTGTTCTTGCTCTGTATTGGATCATATTTGCAGACCTAGTTTATCTGTTAACCTGATTCGTGTGCTTTGACTACAAACCCTTTAGTTGAACCATTTCTTCTGGACATTGTCTTCTGAGTCTTGAGTCACATTCACCTGCTTTTCTCATGATCTCATCATGTGATACGCTCAAATTACACCTATTAATGGCGTAAAGCGGACGTTATTAAATATAGTAACCCAAACAAGGTTGGGGTCGAATCCCACAGGGAATATGGAGAGAAAAGGGTACTAATTGTATGCGATACTAGTCTTTAAAGGATTTAATCCTATTCCGAATAGTTTGAAAAGAGATTTCGTTTGTATTCGCTATTTTGAAGTGTTTGGAATTTCTTTGGAGAACCAAAGTTGTGTCCTCGCGATGATTAGATGTTATGCTATGGGTGTCAATATGATATATTTCTAATGGGTCGGGGTTATGTATGCACTCAATCTCTAATGCACTTTCTAATATTTTCCAATAGTTAGAAAGTATTTCTTTTCATGATTTTCCCAAATGGAGAAAAGTTGTAAATAAGATTGATTAAATATGCCAAGTAGAACTCATTTTATCCCTAAGAGAGTTCATTAAACGAGGGTTAGCGCCCCGAGTCCTTGTTATATTATTTCAAATCACACCCTAGTTCATCTTTCCAAATAAACTAGGGTTTGTGCATGAACAAGTGTTTGCAACCACTAATGAGCAATGAATACGAGAAATAATAAAACACATCACAACCCATTATATATATATATATATATATATATACAATGTTAGACACCCATTACATAGCACCCATCATTTAGGTCCACAACTTTGATTAAAGAAACTACTCACACATTATGGTCTCAAAAGTAGTAAGCAATAAATGAGACATAAAGCTTACAAAGTGTGATAAAGATGATGGAAAATAGAATCTTGTTGTCTTCACTAAGCTCCAAAAGGGGAGTATTCAATGCTCACCCACCAATGGAACTTTGTTCACGTGGTTACAATGAAAATTGGCTGCAAAAAAAAAACCTAAAATGTTCTTTGAATAGGCTCCAAAAAACGCACAGCAGCTACTGACAAAATTACCCCCGATAGCAAGATCAACGAACCGTCGATCGTTCGACGATCCGTCGATTTCTCCGTCCTTTGTATCTTTAGCAATGTGTTCTAGTCGACGGTGTCGTCGACCAGTTCGACGCTCCGTCGAGTATTCCGTTTTTCTCTCTTCTTGTTGACAGATCCTGATTGACGACACAAACGACGAAGCGTCGATCAGTTGGACGCTTCGTCGATGTCTCCGTCTTTTGTCATCTTCAACTTTGTCATTACTGGAAAATCGAGCTTATCGACGCCTCAAAGGACGATTCGTCGGCTAATCGACGGAATGTCGATTTTTCATTTCTGGCCAATTTTTCCTTTGTTCTTTGTTCTTTGCTTTTTGCTTTTGGGCCATTGTTTTCCTAAAACACAACAAAACATATTAACGAGAACCAGACTTACTTGAAAACAACCAAAATTCATAGTAAAAAGGCGTCGAATGTGCCACAAATCCGCGGCACATCAACACCCCCAACTTAGGATCTTTGCTTGTCCTCAAGCAAGTCAGACAAAACAACCACAAAATAAAACTACAACTATGCTAAAAATAAAGTAACAGTGACTACAATGGTGCTTGCTCATCGCTACCGGCATGTGCATTTTTCAAATCAACTCCCTCTTTCCTCATTCCCAAATAGGGTTCTTTCAAAAAAACTTATTAGAATTGACCATGACGCTTCAATGGATGACATCACATTATTAGAATCATTTATGCATGCGAGTATTCACCATTACGCCCTCCCTTAGATTAGAGAATGTCCCACACACAATTTTACAATAAGAATCGGGACAAGGATGGATGAGAATAGAAAGCACTCGCGCTCACAAAGAAGTTCATGATTTACAAGTGCAGATACCATATGCTTGCCTTTAATATCAATGCCTAACGCTTTCGGATGGTTCAGTTGTGATCACTATAGGACTTGTTCTTGGGTTGTAATGTAGGCTCGGGAACGGGTAGGATACTCATTTGGGAATTAGTGACTCATCCTCCTCGACACTACAGATTTTGACCTTTCTTCTCATGCCCAATCTATTCATTCTTCAACTCATGACTAAGATGTGATTTTACACTCACTAGAATTTACAATCTTTTTATGAGACAATATTATTATTATTATAAAACTATATATATATATATATATATATATATATATATATACTTTTTTTTTGTAAACTTTTCTCATATTTAATCCGCTATCACATCCAGTTTTCGACTATGCAACTCACACACCCCCCATCTTTAGGCTCTGGGCCTTTACTTCACACATATACCACCCCCAGCTTAGGCGATTTGCCTCTTTTCTCTAGTAGTGTCAAGGAGGGAACGGGTGCAAATATGAAATGAATTCATGAAGTGGGGAAAAGGTTTGTTATGGCTAATCAAGAGAAAAAGTCAAAGGCTCAATGTGGGAACTAGTGATATTCATATAGAACGGGTTTTGGGATTTTTAAGGTTGACGTGACTATTTAGAAGGAAAGCCTATGATCACTTCACAACCAACTATCCTAAGCAATATCGCACAACCTACCAGGCAAGTTCTGGATCCATATATGCTAACAATGAACACAAGAAGTTCTCACACTCACAATGGCATAAGGATTTGAACACTCAATTTATACACACTCCAATATCTACGATGTCAAAAAAATAACCATACATGTCAATTCATTACAACCTGAGATACTCAATAAACTTTTGGAGGGGTCAATTTCAAATCAATCCATTTTCAAGTTCACAAATATCCCTTTTCATTCAAAATTCATGGCATAAGTTCAAAATGCAACAACCATTAAAGTCACAATTACTTTAAATAAGATTTAACAAATATATATACTACAAGGTACATCAGGTTACCCCACCCCCAGCAAAAAGTGGATGCATTGTCCCCAATGCATCAAAAATCATACTATCACCCCATGGTGGAGGGGCCAACCTGTAATGCTTTAATCCTGCAGTTGCTGCTGAGGTGTCTCCTCTGCAGCAGTGCAAATGGGAGCCCTTTCTACTGCTGGCTCAGTGGACTGAAGAGGTGGAGCCGACTGGCTCTGTGACTGGTGCTAGGATAGCACTAGTGCTGGAAGATGCGCCGGTGAACCTCGTGTCCAGGCATGACCGCTGAATACCCTCCTGAAGATCGGGGTCTTCATCCTCATTATCCTTATCCTCATCCTCATCATCAGCCAATGTGACAGGCCTCTTTCTCTTGCGACTTTCTCTAGGCTCATCCTCACTCACCAAGTCAACAACTCTGATCAAATCAAAAATGCTGGCGACCGGTGCAGGTGGTGTCGGGTCATCCACAATAACCTGCTCTCTTGTCCGAAGGGCCGCAATCTCAACTCAGAGCTGGTCAAGCTCGGTCTTCAAATTTCCCGAAGTACCAGACTCACTCTTCTTCTCAATAGTGAGTATCCGCATCTCTAAACTGTCAAGTCGTGCATTGACCCTAGCATGATACCTCTCCATAGCCTCCTGAAGAGGCTCCAACTCCGGTGCAATCTCTTTCCGGACAAACCTACCCAACTGCTGTAATATCCGGGTCACCTGTTGATCAGCGCGCTCTGCCTTGATTGCAAACTCTCTGAAGTTGGCTCTATTGAGGACAAAGAGATCCTCAGAAGCTGATACTGCGGCTGACGGAGGAATAGGAGATGCAGATAGGACAGCAGGCCGAGGTGGTGCCTCTGAACAAGGGGTAGCATCAGCTACAGATGGTGTGGAGGCCTCTATTGTGGACAGTCCTTTCGTGCCTATATCAACTGTGTCCTGTGGTACTGAATCCATAACATGCTCGGCCTGCTCACTGATGAGATCTAGCATTGAAGTACTGGTGGCCTGATATGTACGGAGGGTCTCATCCCTACTCCATGTGATGTCACACACCTTTGTTGTGGTGAGAGTAGCTGCAAATGTATCAATGTGCCTCACCTGGGCCAACCTACACAACCGCGTGATAAGTCACAGGAATATCAAGGTTGTCTCCTCCTATGGTATGCGTGCCCGAATGGTCTACTATCATTGGGTACCTGGATAGCATGGCCGCCATAACCACTGCTCTGTTCGGCGTGACTATGTTATCTGCTCTCGTGAGAAGAACCCGATATATGACAAAATTCCACCAAAATTTAGCTTCCAAGCTGATATCCGCCTTATGGATTTTGGCAGCCAAGTGTCTCACCCATGGGGCCTAGTTCGCCGGCCCTCTAGCCATCACTGTCTCAAACCATTTCCTTACAAATTGCTCAGCCCTTCTTTCAAACTTATGATCATATTCCACTGTGGTCGGTGCCACGTAGTCATCACCAAAATAAAACTTGTTGATTGTGCGGGCTGAGATGTCAACATGGACACCCCGAACATACACTGTGTCTAATAGAGGGGCGGCTTTCAAAGCTCTCTTGTTCTTGTGCCGCTGCTCGAGCATTACTCTGTAGGTAGCATAGAATTTCCGAACCATGGTCGGGCAATAATCCCCTGGAGGCTGTGTGAATGCCTCAAGATGATAGTGCTGGATGAGATCAGTAATCCGAGGGTAGCTCTCTAAGCCGCTCATACTGATTTGTTCTTCTTCTTGAATATTTCTCCTCGGATTACCCCCGCTGACTGTAGTGGCCCCTTTTATGTAGTACTTTCGGCACCCTTCATATGGGAAGCGGATCGCAGCTATCTCCATCTTTTGCAGCCGCAGCTATTCTTGTTCCTCATCTGAATTTCGCTCAGGAGCAGCTGGTTGCTTTGTTGCTGCATCGCTAGAATCAGCGGATGTGGAGAATGAAGTCCCCTCTGCAGACTGAGAGGAGAGTAAGGTGGGTGATTCTTCTTGGGGAGTGGTGGTCTGCGCCCTCAATCTAGTCGTTGGGACTACCGCTTGACGTTCAGAGTTAGAGGGTTCATCCCTAAGAGTAAGGGTTGTTTGACTCTGACCTCGGCCTTTTCTGGGACCACCACCCCGCTTGACTGGATTCTTTGGAGGCATACCTGAGAAAAGAACACCCTTCGTTGTTAAGACAACCATAGAAATATAACAGAATCAGAGAAAAGTGCAAGACATGCGATAATGTTAAAGCTGCCAGTGGTCCGTCAATTTGCTACAAGAGTCGTCGAACAGATCGACGGAGCATCAAAGTGGTCGTCGAATTGATCGACGAGCCGTCAATCTCATCGTCGATCCCTTGTTAGCCACTGGAAATTTCGACTGAAAGACGGTTGGAAAGATGCCCCATCGATCTCACGTTAGCCACTGGAATTTTTGACTGAAAGACGGTGGAAAAGATGCCCCGTCGACTGATTCGACGGGCCGTCGAATCCACCGTCGATGTTGTTCGGTTTAGAATTCTGAGAAGGCTCATTCGACGTTGAGTAGGACTGTCCGTCGATTGAATCGTCGGGCCGTCGAATGCTTTCGCATGCTAAAACTACAGATTCCTTACACTTCTTTGGCCGAGGTGCAAATCGTCACGTATTTTGGGGTTACTCAGACTTCACCCTATGTTGGTTTGGGTTAGACTAGGGAAAACACTTGGCGGGCAAAACAACTCTATGGTCATAATTCCCTCCAGGCCATCGTGACACACAATGCCATACTTTGGCATTTCATCGAACAGGTGGTGGGCAAAACAACAACAATCTCATGAATGAGGTGTGTTTGTCGTAATGCCCTCCGACTCGGCTAAAGATCAATGACCCAACAACTAAAAACAAACCAACAAACCACCCCCAGCAAAAAATATGAGCATCCCAGGCGAAATAAAAAATATTGAGCAATTTGAAGGCAAGCAAAAATAATCAAAACAAGACATAGAATGCAAAAACAATCAAAACAAGGGAAAACACAATCCACTAATTCACATACCTTAAAATGGAAAGACTATGATTTCAGTTTTTAAGGAAGGAAAAACACCCGAAGAATCACACACACAGAAGGACAGAGTAGTAGGGCGGGGGGGAGTGGCAGTTATGGGGTGGTGAAGGAAAGGGGAAGTGGGTAACGGTTATGGCAAGGCGAGAGGTAGAGAGAGAGATAGAGATAGAGAGATAGAGAGAGAGGGAGAGAGCAAGACGTTACAGAAAGTGAGAAGCAGTGAAAACAACGTGGGTTATAAACCCACGTTCTTGAACTGTCGCGTTAAAAGGACGGAGCGTCGATTTCTGTACACCCTTTTTTTTGTTTTTAATATATATATATGAAAAAGAGAGAAGAACGCCCGTCGAACTGACCGTCGATCAGTTCGACGGAGCGTCAAACCTGTTGTCGAATTTCCATTATTTCCAGTGACCAATCTTTCATGTGATCCACTCGACGGTGCATTCGACGGCTCGTCGATCAGCTCGACGTTCCGTCGAATGTGTCGTGTAACTGCTTTCCTGGCAATTTCTGGGTTCAACACTTAGGTTCCTCAACACATCAACAAACATTAAAATAACACAACAACAAAAATCAACGGAATGAAAAAAAAAACATATTTCAAAAATGCACATGGGTTGCCTCCCAAGAAGCGCACAATTTAACGTCACGACACGACGTAATACCACTTTTGATGCTAAGGTCCGGTGCCATGTTTCAACCAGTGAGCATCAACAATCTTGTCTCTATCAACCATCCAATGGTAGTGCTTTACCCGATGGCCATTCACCCGGAAAGTACGCGTCCCATCGTCGGACTTTAACTCCATTGACCCATTGGGTGACACACTCACCAAAGTAAAAGGGTCGGACCACTTGGATTTCGACTTGCCCAGAAAGAGCTTCAACCTTGAATTGAACAGCAACACCGAATCACCCGCTTGAAAATCTCTCTTCAGAAGTTTGACATCATGATAATGCTTCATCCTTTATTTATACAAACTCGCACTCTCATAGGCATGATACCGAAACTCATCCATTTCATTCATTTGAAACAACCGCAGCTTGGTTGCTTCGTCCCAATTCATGTTCAATTTTTTAATGCCCACATAGCTTTGTGTTCAAGTTCAACAGGTAGATGACAAGCTTTACCGAACAACAACTGATAAGGAGAAGTACCAATGGGTGTCTTGAATGTTGTTCTATAAGCCCAAAAAGCATCATCAAGCTTAGATGACCAATCAGTTCTGATTGCATTAACCGTCTTGGCTAAGATGCTCTTTATCTCCCGATTGGAGACTTCGACTTGCCCACTAGTTTAGGGGGGTAAGGAGTTTCCACCCTGTGCTGCACTCCATATTTCTCCAAGAGATTAGCGAATTGCTTGTTGCAAAAGTGAGTGCCACCATCACTAATGATTGCCCTTGGAGTGCCAAACCTTGTGAATATGTTTCTTTTGAGAAATTTGGTGACGCTCTTGCCATCATTGTTGGGCAATGCTACAGCTTCAACCCACTTAGACACATAGTCAACCGCAACAAGGATGTATCGCATACCACGAGAACTCACAAATGGGCCCATAAAGTCATTGCCCCATACATCAAATAGCTCAACCTCCATGACAAAATTCATTGGCATTTCGTGCTTCCTCCCAATTGACCTTTGGTGTTGACAATGGTCACAAGATTTCACAATCAAATTTGCATCATGATAAAGGGTGGGCGAAAATAGCCACATTCAAGCACTTTAACTGCTGTGCGGTTCCCACTGTGATGACCCCCCACGGGAGAGTCGTAGTAAGCTTTCAAGATTTCCATGGCCTCGGATTCGGCCACACATCGCCGAATGATGTTGTCGGCATAAGTACAGAATAAATAGGGTTCATCCCAATAGTATAGACGACTATCTCTCAAACATTTCTTCTTTTGACAAGCCTTGATGTCATCGGGGATAAGACCTGTCACCAAGAAGTTGGCGATATCTGTATACCAAGGGGAAACCTCACAAGATACAGCCAAGAGCCTCTCATCGGGGAAAACATCATTTAACTCAAGATTTCCACTCGGTCTCCCAACTTCCTCAAGTCTAGATAGATGATCCGCAACTTGGTTTTCACAACCTTTTCGATATTTGACCTCAAAGTCAAACTCTTGCAACAACAATACCCAATGAATCAACCGTGGCTTTGCATCTTTCTTTGTCATCAAATATCTCAAGGCCGCATGATCCGTATGAACAACGACTTTGGATCCAAGTAGATAGGCCCGAAACTTCTCAAACGCATAGACAATGGCTAGAAGCTCTTGCTCGGTGACGGTATAATTCATTTGAGCTCCATTGAGGGTCTTACTAGCATAATAAATTGAGTGCATGATTTTGTGTGCCTTTTCCCAAGCACCGTACCAATAGAAAATCCGCTTGCAACACACATGAGCTCAAATGACATTGACCAATCCGGAGATACAATAATGGGAGTAGAGGTGAGCATTTCCTTCAACTCATTAAATGCCTTAAGGCACTTCTCATCAAATGCAAACTTAGCTTCTTTTTCAAGAAGCTTACACATCGGGTTGGCGATCTTGGAGAAATCTTTGATGAACCACCGATAGAAGCCGACATGTCCCAACAAGCTACGAACCCCTTTAACAGAGATTGGTGGAGGGAACTTGGTTATAATATCAACTTTTGCTCGGTCTACCTCAATACCCTTTTCGGAAATCCTATGGCCAAGGACAATCCCTTCCTTCACCATGAAATGACATTTCTCCCAATTAATTACAAGGTTGGTTTCTTCATACCGCTTTAATACCTTACTGAGATTGGCAAGACATTCGTCAAAAGAGTCACCAACAACCGAAAAGTCATCCATGAAGACTTCCAAGAAGTCTTCCACCATATCCGAGAAAATAGACATCATACACCGTTGGAAAGTAGTCGGGGCATTGCACAAGCCAAAAGGCATGCAGCTGAAAGCAAAAGTGCCATAAGGACAAGTGAACGTGGTTTTCTCCTGGTCCTCTAATGCAATGTTAATTTGGTTGTACCCCGAGTAGCCATCCAAAAAGAAATAATAAGCTCTTCTGGCTAGCCGATCAAGCATTTAATCAATAAAAGGCATAGGGAAGTGGTCTTTACAAGTTGTGGTGTTGAGCTTTCGATAGTCCATACACACTCTCCATCCGGTAACTGTCCTTGTAGGAATCAACTCATTCTTGGAGTTAGGGACGACAGTGATGCCCCCCTTCTTTGGCACACATTGCACTGGACTAACCCATGGACTATTTGCAATTGGGTGTATAATACCCGCATCCAACCATTTGATTATCTCTTTCTTGACCACTTCTTGCATAGGAAGGTTTATGTCACGACCCAGCTGGGGCCGCGACGGGTACCCAGGGCTAACCACCGAGCACCGCCCGTGCTATCATTTCCTTAACCCATTTAACAATCATTCATCGATTCCCTGTTAACTTTAAAAAGGATCTGGTTTTCATTACAGAATATAATGCTCTAATACAAGAACATATTTCAATATACTTATACACATACATACTATCCACGTTGTGGAACCACATAACCCAAATCGAGTATCTACGAGCCTCTATTGGATAACATATACCAATATACACAAAAGGATTAACCGAATAGCACCTCCGGAATAATGGAGTGCTCCTGTAAATCTGCAGATGGCTCCTACGGATCTGCAGCGTCTCCCTGTGGGCATGAGCACAACATCCAAAAAGAAAAGGATGTCAGTACGAGCACTATACTGAGTATGTAAGGCATGAATCAAGAAATAAAGGACAGAATAAGAAGATAAAGTGAATACAAGAAGATAACCAGTAACTGCTTGCCCCTTAAGGCGGATTCACGCATGCATACTCATAAACATCATATCGTGTATTGCTGCGGAACGTGCAACCCGATCCATATATCATCATGTATCAATATAATGTCGTGGAACGTACAACCCGATCCATTACCCATATATCCCGCATCCGGGCATCCCGCGTCCGGGATGAGAACATGATATGGACTATCAATGAAGAATACAGATATGAATAATAACATCAAGAGGAAACATAAAATAGGGTCATAATCTTATAAGAAGTAAATCCATATATTTTTGGAATCTTAAAGAAAATGTAGTCATCGTCCATGAATAAAATCGAGAAGTCAATAGATGGTTCAACATTCTCATGTCATCTTTGAAATCGTAAACTTGGAACCTTTAAAAATAAAATCGTTCTCATCATAATGATATTCTCATTTTTGACATCATCGGTGTCATGGAAGAACATATCCTCCGTTTTTATCATAAGAGCTCACATAATCACAAACCTTGGTTTGGAGAATACGAATATCTTGGGAAACACTTATGGATTATCAGGAAGGAAATCATACACTGGGATCTTAGACTTTTTAACTATTGATAACAAGGGAAATATGGAAACAGTTATGAAATCATAACCTAGGGATCATGCCTTGGAAGAGAGGGAAGAGCCTCATATACCTTGGACGTTTACCATTCTTATCGCTTGATCGTTTCCCTTATGATGCACTCGTGTATACCTTCAAGAGAGTTCATGTCGTCGTTAGTTAAGCAATTATAAGAACGGACTTCTATTTCTAGGAAAAATTGGGCAGCAATTCCTTTGTTTCTACTACATTTCCCATATTATATTTCAGCTCCCAAACGTTCACAACAATAATCACAATATAGAAACCAACAATCATCGTTTATATACATTTAGCAAAATCCACCAATTTCTCCACATTTAGTGGTTTTAGCCTATCGTCACATCTCCTCATACGTCACACTTATCCCATGGTCTAAACGTTATTTATAATGTATTCATGATCACAACATATCAACATTCATGATTTCCATCCAACTACCATTCAATTGTGACACTACTCATCCTTTTAAAAACTCATTTTCCATGTTTTTCTACAATCCAAGCATCTTAGCCTTCCAATACCTTAAACAACATAGTAAAATCATGAAACTTACCTTAGATGATGGTGGAACAAGCTTTAAATGGAATTATTCCTCTTGCACCAAAGTTTCACTTTGCCTCCTTAGGGTTTTCTTGAAGAAGACGAATCCTACTTGAGTTTCATATGCTTTGCTCCATGGATTTTATGTTGTTGATCATCGATTCCCCTTGAATTTTTCTTATGGATGAATGTTAAAGTGTTCTCTAGAGGGTTATTGAAGTGGAGAGTGGGAATAAAATGAAAAGGGGCCCTTATATTTAAAATTGAAATCTGGCCGAGGGACTTTATACGAACCAGCATACGGTCCGTATAATTTTTACTGACCGTATGTTGGACCGTACATTTGGTCCAGAATGTTATCTTCGTCTTCGCGAATTATACGGTCCAACATACGGCCAGTATAATTTATACGGACCGTATGTTTGGCCGTATAATGCCAACTGAAGCGACTTCCGTTCTCGTAGACTCGTTTGTTCTCCGATCCTTATGGAACCTTCTTAATACTTGTTTAGCACTTCAATACCAATCTAAGGGATGTTATTACTTAAGACATCATTATGCCCTCGTTGCTCGAAATTCTTGTTCGATATACAACATGCGACTCGATTTCCCTTAATAACTTTCGTTCCTCATCTCGGATGTCTTTGAGAATCTTAATTAGGGCCATTTACACCCTTATTGCTCGCCAAAACATCGCATATGTTATGTCCTTCGCTCACCTATTCACTGTACACATACGGAGAATTTTCAAAGTGTAACATTCTTCCCCCCTTTTAAAACATTCGTCTTCGAATGTTAAAATACTCGGGAATTCTACAGAAATTTCGCCAGAGTTTCCCCTGTAACATGGCACTACCACCCTGTCACAACAGCCCACAATATCATTGCCTCACAGGGCTACAACACAATACCAACATATCTATGGCCACACACGACCAAAAGAGCAAAAAGTAGGCATGCATACCTTAAGATCTCGGCGTGTCATCGTGAACTTCTCCTGGAGATTTGAATAGGTGCGGGTATTTGGCTATCTATATTCTCTTCTGCTCTCCAAGTCGATTCTTCCCGGTCATTATTTTTCTACCAAACTTTGACTCAAACTACCTCCTTATTTCGAAGTCTTCGCACTTTCCTATCTAATGTGGTAATGGGTACCTTTTCATAGATCCCCTTCTCTGTCGCTTGAGCACCATTTATTGACATGATTCTAGTCGGATTTCTAACATATTTAGGAAGCATCGAGTTATAAATGGTAGATCTAGTTCATAAGCTACCTTGCCTATTGCATACGATCTCGTAAGACCTAATATACCGGGGACTAAGCTTCCTCTTCATCCCATGATCTTATCTCTTTCGTAAGTTGTCATATCCCAGGGCTATTGTAGTAAGCGTATAGCATATACTTATGTCGTATTCCAAGTGATTGTCCTATTTTCCCTTAACAATAATCCCCACTCAACGTTCCAACTTAGTTTATCATATGTTTCCCTGGCCGGAGTATTATGACTCCATTATCCCTGTTTTACCTCTTACTCCTCATCTAAGTACTCACTTGACTTCATTGGCGACGCGTAAATATCTACAAGTTACATAATCTTTGCGCGATTCGCATTCATACACATCTATCTATATACATGTATCCATATCCATATTTGCATTCATAATCATACTCATTCGCATATCGTATCCATGGTCATGTTCATATAGATATCAATACCATTCACAACGACTTTCCCGTCAATGTCTTTGTCTCGATAACGGGGTAACCCCACAATAAAATCCATGTTAATCTCATGAATTATTCTGTGTCTCAGGCCGGCATGCCTTCTTCTTGTGACTACCATCACCCACTATATTTACAACATTCTCCGGTGTCATATCTTCATTTGGGCTAGAAGAGTATTCAATCCCGAAAGCAATTAAATCAAATATGAGGACAGAGAATTGAGAGTTTCCATTATGCTGAAAGAGTAAATGTAACCACAACCAATTGAATAGTACTCCCTAAACTGATTCCAGCTCTTCTTCAGCCATGTCACACAATCAGACTTTTGTAGTTTTATTCCCCATTTTGCGCCACTTAGGACCTTAAGGGACACAACGTCTCACAGATCGGCCTTATACTTCGCTAAAAATTCATCTGGGATTTGTAATTTAGAGGGACGAGGAGGTGATATAATCTTGAAGAACTGTGGGTCCACCCCCACCTGTCGTCGATGCTTTACCATCTTTGCCGACTCAAGGCCCTTCTTCTTCTTCTTCTTCTTGCTTTTGGGTGTCACCTTATTCTACTGCCTTTAGTCAATACACTCTCGTAGGGTTCATCATTTCGACCTTCCCACTAGTATTCTCTTTATTTGTTCCCCTTCCCCCCCCCCCCCCCCCCTTTTTGGGTTCACTCATACTTGTAAATCTTGAATTCGCGTACTCCTGACTACACTACGTCTTATTCATACCGTTCCCCACAATCTATGGCTATAACAATTTATACGTAAAATCTTAACATACTCACCTTACAGTCTTGTAACCAAGTAATGCACCCGATGTAGCAATCTAAGCAAAATGTATTTTACTTAGCTCATCTAGTAGTTACGAGTCCATATCTGAATCTGCTCCAATTAACAACTTCCTGGCCCATAGGGATGCTTACATTAGTAGTAGGTCTAGCTATCCATGCCATCCATCTAATGTCACTTGCCCTCTTCTTCAGCGCTCGAAATTTGCTTGTAACGCCATCTTCGTTTCTCTAGGGCTTAGGTCTCGTACGCCGCTAATGCGCCCCATGCCTCATATTCTTTTACTCCGATTTACACTTGGCACCGATTTCATAACCATGTTGTACCACTATCGTTATTAATTATGACTCTGCTCCATTGATTCATCGTCATACAGTAAACTCATAACTCATGGTCATCTTTCCTCTTCAACTCTTTACTTCATATACTTCACTCGTTCTAACTTGATATATGACCTTCGTAGGAAATACTTTCTCCTTTGACTACTACACAACTATTCCTTAGGTACGCATACTTCGTATATTTCCTTTTTGCTATATTTTCGCCCTTATTCCTTCTTGCTCGACTTATCTCATTTCCTCCCGTCTTATATTCGATCCTCGACTCTTCGTATGAGGAACCATATTCTTAACTTAGTACCACTTTGTCCTTTAGGATATACCACATTTGTCAATCCATCCCTTGCTGCCAAAACTGACTTTGTTCGTTCTGATCATCCCCTCTCACTCCTATCACGTTGACCCTCCTCCTACTAATTGTCCTACTTCCATTATTTATCCTTACTGTAGTCTTGATCTTTTACACCCAACTAAAGATATCATCCATACTCTTAATTATGCCAATCACGGCTACTGCTACTCAGCTATATCACTTTACTCTGATTCCTTTTTTTTTCGGGTTGACTTCCCCCTTTTTGTTGGCTATCATCTCGGTAGTTGAGGAATTCCTGCGCTGAACTTTCCCTAACAAGGTCCTTCAAGCTTTCTCATCTACTGCTCCCTGGTTCGCTTGCTGGTTTCACTCTTGTATTCATATAAAGCTTAACATACCCTTAGGCGTCTCCTCGCTATACTATACATTACAATTCTTGTTATGTGCTCATTATATCCAGATCATAATCTACCCTATGGAGTAACACTTCTTGATCTCATTCAATGGCCTGCTTATAACATAGGATAGCCTCATGAAGCAGGCATACTCAACCTGTTATCCTTTTTAGTCAGTCACATTACATTTACCATATGGATTATTTGCCCACGTATTCGCATTAATCATAAAAGGGTGCTAACAATATACCTGGAGCAATATCAGGGGAAGACTCAGGATCCGGTCGTTCGACTAATGCCTGGATATGATGTTGGGATCCACTTGGACTGGGTGTTCTACGGTATCTACCACTGCTTACTAGCATCTGTGGCCCTATGCTTGGAGGGCGTGCCGATGATGAAGAGCCAGTCACCACTCCCGTAGTCCGAACCTCACCTTTACCACGTAGCGATGGAAAATTACGCTTTAAATGGTCTGGCCGAGCACAGGCATAGCAAACATCTGTGCCCCAGCGACACGGTCCCCGATGTAACCTGCGACACTGAGTACATCGCGGAACCAAGGATCTCTTCTGGCTAGAACCACTCCGAATCCGAGTAATAGAAACTCTGAGACTCTGGGGTGACCTTGAATAAGTAGGTCCATCAAATATGGGTCTAGGAAATTGCAGAGGAACACCTCTAAACTCATGATCAGTCCCTAAAGAATTAGCTCCCTTTCTCCAACCCCTGTTATCGTGGCCCGCATCCTGCCGCTGAGCCTAAGCGGCTACCAACTGAGTCAATATAAGAATAGCCTATCTCATCTCTTGGCCCGCGGTATCTTGCGAAGGAACGGGGGGTGCTGGAGCTAAGGTCGAGGCTCCCCTCCGATCCTCAAAAGTGGGCGAAGTATGGGAAAATCGAGGTGGGGCCTTATCCTGGGGTTCCCCCTCCTCCATATCTATAGACGGCTCTCGATCAAGCCCTTCTTCAACCACCATCTTGCCCGTCTGGGCCGCCGCAGCTTTTCCTTTCATCAGCTTTGCTAAAATTATAACGCACCGTTAGGGGAGGAATAATCTTATAACACAGCTCTATCGCACGATCTATTAAGAAGAAAGATGGTCATCTTTCCTAAATGCCCGGTAGCCTCCTGTTTATAGATGTGGTGCACAGCACACCAATAAACAAGACTCTACTAGACACGGCTTGTAGACACTTCCTAGGACGAACTGCTCTGATACCACTTCTGTCACGACCCAGCTGGGGCCGCGACGGGTACCCGGGGCTAACCACCGTTCACCGCTTGTGCTATCATTTCCTTAACCCATTTAACAATCATTCATCGATTCCCTGTTAACTTTAAAAAGGATCTGGTTTTCATTACAGAATATAATGCTCTAATACAAGAACATATTTCAATATACTTATACACATACATACTATCCACGTCGTGGAACCAAATAACCCACATCGAGTATCTACGAGCCTCTATTGGATGACATATACAAATATACACAAAAGGATCAACCGAATAGCACCTCCGGAATAATGGAGTGCTCCTGTAAATCTGCAGATGGCTCCTACGGATCTACACCGTCTCCCTGTCTACCTGTGGGCATGAGCACAACATCCAAAATTAAAAGGATGTCAGTACGAGCATTGTACTGAGTATGTAAGGCATGCATCAAGAAATAAATGAGAGAATAAGAAGATAAAGTGAATACAAGAAGATAACTAGTAACTGTTTGCCCCTTAAGGCGGATTCACGCATGCATACTTATAAACATCATATCGTGTATTACTGCGGAACGTGCAACCCGATCCATATATCATCATGTATCAATATAATCCCGTGGAACGTACGGCCCGATCCATTACCCATATATCCCGCGTCCGGGCATCCCGCGTTCGGGATGAGATCATGATATGCCAGCTGACCAGGTGGCTATGCGTCTATAGCGCCTCACCTTTCCCCATATCCCCTGTATACATATATATATATAATTTACTTATATAATTTACATAGCATGCATGAGAGCCCAAGGAAAAGGTATTGCTCTATCGGAGTGACGTAAGGTCGATAACCTCCGATTATATTATGGATTAATCATGATCGTCATGTCTCACCCTGAAGGAACAATTATTATAAGGTCGGACTATCAATGAAGAAT
Source organism: Lycium barbarum (assembly GCF_019175385.1). Lineage (NCBI taxonomy): Eukaryota > Viridiplantae > Streptophyta > Magnoliopsida > Solanales > Solanaceae > Lycium > Lycium barbarum. The sequence continues at coordinate 25,652,336 of NC_083342.1, read as the reverse complement.
ACATATATGAATAATAACATCAAGAGGAAACATAAAATAGGGTCATAATCTTATAAGAAGTCAATCCATATATTTTTGGAATCTTAAAGAAAATGTAGTCATCATCCATGAATAAAATCGAGAAGTCAATAGATGGCTCAACATTCTCATGTCATCTTTGAAATCGTACACTTGGAACCTTTAAACATAAAATCATTCTCATCATAATGATATTCTCATTTTTGACATCATCGGTGTCATGGAAGAACATATCCTTCGTTTTTATCAAAAGAGCTCACATAATCACAAACTTTGGTTTGGAGAATACGAATATCTTGGGAAACACTTATGGATTATCAGGAAGAAAATCATACCCTGGGATGTTAGACTTTTTAACTATTGATAACAAGGGAAATATGGAAACAGTTATGAAATCATAACCTAGGGATCATGCCTTGGAAGAGAGGGACGAGCCTCACATACCTTGGAAGATAACGGACTTCTATTTCTAGGGAATATTGGGCAGCAATTCCTTTGTTTCTACTACATTTCCCATATTCTATTTCAGCTCCCAAACGTTCACAACAATAATCACAATATAGAAACCAACAATCATCGTTTATATACATTTAGCAAAATCCACCAATTTCCTGCAATTTCTCCACATTTAGTGGTTTTAGCCTATCATCACATCTCCTCATACGTCACACTTATCCCATGGTCTAAACGTTATTTATAATGTATTCATGATCACAACATATCAACATTCATGATTTCCATCCAACTACCATTCAATTGTGACACTACTCATCCTTTTAAAAACTCATTTTCCATATTTTTCTACAATCCAAGCATCTTAGCCTTCCAATACCTTAAACAACATAGTAAAATCATGAAACATACCTTAGATGATGGTGGAACAAGCTTTGAATGGAATTCTTCCCCTTGCACCAAAGTTTCACTTTGCCTCCTTAGGGTTTTCTTGTAGAAGACGAATCCTACTTGAGTTTCATATGCTTTGCTCCATGGATTTTATGTTGTTGATCATCGATTCCCCTTGAATTTTTCTTATGGATGAATGTTAGAGTATTCTCTAGAGGGTTCTTGAAGTGGAGAGTGGGAATGAAATGAAAATAAAATGAAAAGGGGCCCTTATATTTAAAATTGAAATCTGGCCGAGGGACTTTATACGGACCAACATACGGTCCGTATAATTTTTACTGACCGTATGTTGGACCGTACATTTGGTCCAGAATGTTATCTTCGTCTTGGCCAATTATACGGTCCAACATACGGCCAGTATAATTTATACGGACCGTATGTTTGGTCGTACAATGCCAACTGAAGCAACTTCCGTTCTCGTCGACTCGTTTGTTCTCCGATCCTTATGGAACCTTCTTAATACTTGTTTAGCACTTCAATACCAATCTAAGGGACGTTATTACTTAAGACATCATTATGCCCTCGTTAACTCATTGCTCGAAATTCTTGTCCGATATACAACATGCGACTCGCTTTCCCTTAATAACTTTCGGTCCTCATCTCGGATGTCTTTGAGAATCTTAATTAGGGCAATTTACACCCTTATTGCTTGCCAAAACATCGCATATGTTATGTCCTTCGCTCACCTATTCACTGTACATGTACGGAGAATTTTCTAGGTGTAATAGTTTAGCCTTCTTTGATGCTCTACACTTGATGAACTATCCTCCTCAAGTTCGATTCTATGTTCACAAATACCGGAGGTAATCCCCCTAATATCCGTAATAGTCCACCCAATAGATCTTCGATAAGCCCGCAACACTTCAAGCACCTTTTGAGTTTGTTCCTCATTTAACAAAGATGAGAGAATAACCGGTAAAGTATTATCTGGGCCAAGAAAAACATACTTCAAATGAGAGGGAAGTAGCTTGAGCTCAAGTTTTGGAGACTCAATAATCGAAGGCTTAGCCGGAGGAGTGGTTCTTTATCAAGATCAAGAGATAATTTGTTCGGCTCATAAGAGTACGAACCCCGGCCAATGAGAGAATTAACTGTTTCAATATACCCCTTCATGTCATCCTCTTCGAAGTTCACCAAAATAGTCGAAAGTGTTTCGTCAAAGTGTTTCTCCTCTAACTTATGATCCACTGCTTCGTCTACCACATCGAAAGAATCAATGACCGAAATGCTCTCATAAGCACTAGGAAATTTTAACCCCTTGCTAGCTTAGAAAGTTACCTCTTCATCATTCACCCGGAATTTTATTTCATTCTTTTCTGAGTCCATTAGAGGTCTCCCGGTGGCAAGAAATGGCCTTCCCAAGATAATTGGGACTTCTTTGTCAACTGCACAATCAAGGATGACAAAATCTGCTAGTAATAAGAATTCCCCCACTTTAACAAGGATGTCATCAACAACCCCTACCGGTCTTTTGATGGTTCTATCGGCTATTTAAAGACGCATGCTCGTTGGTCTAGGTGTTCCCAAACCGGCTTTCTTATATATGGATAGTGGCATCAAATTAATACTAGCCCCATTGTCACATAAATCACGAGCAAAATCATGATGACCGATGGTACAAGGGATAGGGAAAGCCCCGGGATCTCCATTCTTCCCAACCTTTGATGACGAAATAATAGCGCTCACACGGTGGGTGACTCCCACCGTATCATGCTTGATTGGTCTTTTCTTCGTCAACAAATCTTTCAAGTATTTAGCAAATCCCGACATTTCTTAGAATGCATCAAGAAATGGGATATTCATTGACAACCCTTTCAATTGGTCGTAGAAGCGTTGGCACTTGGCATCCTCCGTTCTTTTCATCAATATTTGTGGGAACGGGGGAGGAGATTTATATGTTTGAGTCAAGGTTTAATTTCCCCTATGACCTTGCTCTTTTGGGTGCTACCACCGGTAGCTTTTTCAACACTTGGCTCCTCGTCACCCTTGAGAACACTAGGGTGTGCTTCCTTCTCTTTCTCAACAATAATAGGCACTTTAATTGGTGCCTCTATTTCTTCTTCAACTTCTTCCTTAATAACCTCATCAACAATCGACTCGACAATGATAGGTTCAACCACTCTCTGATTTACCACATTAAAGATCTTTCTACTTCTAGTAGAAATAGCTTTGCATGAGGCAATGTGATCACCTCCACTACCCCTTGGGTTCAGAATTGTGTCGCTAGGAAGGCCCCCTCTTTGTGGTGGATGTTGCTCACGAGAAAAATCTCGCATTTGTGACTCAAGTTTATGAATCGAAGCGGTGTGAGAGCCTACCACTTCGGTCAAATTTTCCATCTTCTTGTCACTCTTATGCTTGTTGTCCAATATCTTTTCAAGCATAGATTCCATTCGAGAGGTCCCTTGATCATTGGAAGGACCTTCTCGCCAATTTTGAGAGTTAGAAGTACGGCCTTTTGGTGGAACATAGGCATTGGAGTTCCGATTACCATAATTGTTGTTGTTGTAATCCCTCTTGTCCAAACCACCACATTCATTTCGGCCATATTGATTGCTTTGTTGTTGGGGTCTCCATTGCTTTTGATAACCCCCTTGAGAGTGATCGATATAATTAGCATCCTCACGCTGTGGCTGCCCCTCTAGATGAGCTTCCTCCGAGACTTGGTATAATCTGGGAGCATGAGATGGCATCTCTTCGAAAACATTCACACTTTTAGCTTCTTTCTCCGTAAGCCTCTTTGACATACACGGTGGTTTGCAATTGAGCAAAAGCATGATCTCGCTCATGATTTTCTTTGGCCACCGCGGCAACAGAGGGACTACCGTATGATAGGATTTCACTATCACTTGAGTGCCAAGCTTGATTGTGGGTGGTGAGCATAACGAGCAACCTAGTGATGCTGACAAATGATTTGTCCATGAAGCATCCCCCAGCTGCAGTGTTGATAGCAATTTGATTCATTGTATCTAACCCCTTGTAGAACTTCTCGGTGAGAATAGCATCCGGAAACCCATGAGTTGGATATTGAGCTAGATAGTACTTGAAACGCTCCCATGCCAAGTATAATTGTTCCCCCGGAAGTTGTCTGAACTCAAAGATCTTATCCCGAAGCTCAGCCTTTTTGCTTGGTGGGAACCACTTCTTCAAACATGTATTGGATAACTCGTTCCAGGTATGAATATAATTTCTTGGGAGCTTTTCATACCATTCCCTTGCTTGGCCAGCCAAGGAATATTTAAAGACCCGTAACCGAAGTGCATCAGCAGAAACAGCACCTTGGGATTGTTTAGCACACACATGCAAGAAGTTCTTCAAATGTCGGAGTGGATAATCCTCCGAAGAATTTCGGAAATAACCTTCAAGTTTCAGCAGCTGATAGATAGAACTATCAACTTTGAAAGTAGCATTTTCAGTTCTAGGAGGAACGACAGCAGAAGCATAATCAGCTTCATTGAAGAATTCCGCAAATATATTCTTATCCTCATCCTCTTCTAGTGCAGATGGGTTCACTTGGAGTCCACCTTGGTTTCCTTGATTCCGATTCTGTCTTCCTGCCATGTTCACCTGGTTCACCACAATAGCAAACAAGGTGTGATGGAATAGAAAAAGTTTTAAAGAAGATTTCTAAACCGTATTCCCCGGTAACGGCACCAAAATTTGATACGCTCAAATTACACCTATTAATGGCGTAAAGCGGACGTTGTCAAATATAGTAACCCAAACAAGGTTGGGGTCGAATCCCAAAGGAATATGGAGAGAAAAGGGTACTAATTGTATGCGATACTAGTCTTTAAAGGCTTTAATCCTATTCCGAATAGTTTGAAAAGAGATTTGGTTTGTATTCGCTATTTTGAAGTGTTTGGAATTTGTTTGGATTTGGAGAACCAAAGTTGTGTCCCCGCGATGATTAGATGTTATGCTATGGATGTCAATATGATATATTTCTAATGGGTTAGGGTTATGTATGCACTCAATCTCTAATGCACTTTCTAATATTTTCCAATAGTTAGAAAGTATTTCTTTTCATGATTTTCCCAAATGCAGAAAAGTTGTAAATAAGATTGATTAATTATGCCAAGTATAACTCATCTTATCCCTAAGCGAGTTCATTAAATGAGGGTTAGCGCCCCGAGTCCTTGTTATATTATTTCAAATCACACCCTAGTTCATCTTTCCAAATAAACTAGGGTTTGTGCATAAATAATGTTTGCAACCACTAATGAACAATGAATACGAGAAATAATAAAACACATCACAACCCATTATATATATATACAATGTTAGACACCCATTACATAGCACCCATCATTCGATTCCACAACTTTGATTAAAGAAACTACTCACACATTATGGTCTCAAAAGTAGTAAGCAATAAACGAGACATAAAGCTTACAAAGTGTGATAAAGATGATGGAAAATGGAATCTTGTTGTCTTCACTAAGCTCCAAAAGGGGAGTATTCAATGCTCACCCACCAATGAAACTTTGTTCACGTGGTTACAATGAAAATTGGCTGCCAAAAAAACCTAAAATGTTCTTTAAATAGGCTCTAAAAAACGCACAGCAGCTACTGACAAAATTGCCCCCGATAGCAAGATTGACGGACCGTCGATCGTTCGACGATCCGTCGATTTCTACGTCCTTTGTATCTTCAACAATGAGTTCCATTTGACGGTGCCATCGACCAGTTCGACGCTCCGTCGAGTATTTCATCTTTGTCTCTTCTTGTTGACAAATCCTGATTGATGACACAAATGACGAAGCGTCGATCAGTTCGACACTTCGTCGATGTTTTCGTCCTTTGTCGTCTTCAACTTTGTCATTACTGAAAAATCGAGCTTATCGACGCTTCAAAGGACGGTTCGTCGGCTGATCGACGGAACTTCGATTCTTCATTTCTGGCCAATTTTTCCTTTGTTCTTTGCTTTTTTCTTTTGGGCCATTGTTTTCCTAAAACACAACAAAACATATTAATGAGAACCAGACTTACTTGAAAACAACCAAAATTCATAGTAAAAAGGCGTCGAATGTGCCACAAATCCGTGACACATCATCATGTCTGGGTCATTCATCCACTAGACCTGATGATCTGACTTCTTTACTCCACTGCATCTGTTGACTCTTTTGATAGAACATGTATATCATGCATTTTATATTATGTCTTTTGTACTATGCTGGGACTGAATCATCTGCATCTTTTGATCTGTTCCTGTCTGCATCTATTCTTATGACTGAACATGTATTAGAACCAGTTCCATTTTACCTGTGCTTCTTTCATCATTGCATTTTAATGGTCTTTTGCTTGGACTAATTTTCCCTTAATACGGTTGTCATCCATCCGCCATCAGGAAAAGCCTCTTCTATGATGAAAGAAAGAAACAAAAAAAAAAACTACCTAGGTGCCTTATGCCGCCACTACTGAGGGTCTAATAAAATAAAAAGCAAAATCTATTTTTTTTTTACTTTTTCAAAGTTTTCCTTTTTTTTTTTGGTTAAAGTAATAAAAGAACAAAGAATCCTACTCGTAAGAGAAAGAAATCAATAAAAAATATCCTAAGGCATAAGCATCCTATCTCGAGATGTTCCTCCTACCCCACACTTAATTTCATGTAGTGCCCTCAATGCATATGAAAAGTAAACACAAAGTATGGCGAGAGATACTCCCTAGGCCCACTAGGGCCTAATCCTCCTCATCCTCAGTATAATAATCATCAGCCTCGCCATCATATGGCTTGGCTTGCTCTTCTCTTTCATCATCGTCACCCTAAATGTGGGACTCCACCTCCTCCCCTACTTTCACGTCGGCTTCGATAAGATCAACCGAGTTCACATCCTCATCGGCTGGTAATCGAGACTCATCACCCAGAAGTGCCCGCGAGTAGACTGTGTGTGGGGCCTCAGCATAGACACTGGAGAAATCCTGCTGAAAGCGCTCCCCTGCAATCAATTCCATCTTGTGCAATTGGGTCTGAATGGTCGATTGTGCTGACCTCTCCTCAACTGGACTGAGATTGTCCTTAACGGTTTACTCTGGGGCCTTGAATTTTGAGATTCCAATAGTGCTATTAGGTGGCGGGAGCACTCTATCATGAGGTAACGATAACTTATCATTAATCCTCTCCAAGTATGCGGTAAGGGTGTTACCGAAGCTGAATTGACGGGACTTGTCTTCCCTCACTCGTTTCATCTCCTGGAGCTTCAGATACCCAATATTAGTGGGTTTTCCCGTCATGAGGAAGTAGACAACACCCACCCTATCCTTCTGTACATTCGTGTAGTGATCGAGCGGCATGATTCAGTAGTTCAGCACCCTCAACCACAAACGGGCCTCCCGCTGAAAGTTGGTCATTGCTAAGCTTTTGTGCCTCTTGTAGCTGTCATTATACTGTGCCCATTTGGCCTTAGAATCAGGGCCACATAAGGTCTCTCTTATTGCCTTGTAATTGGGCCTATGGATTAACTCTTTCAACTGCTCGATTTGGTGGTCTGGGACGCCAAGTGCTGCACATAAAGTGGATGCCCAAGGCACCCACTCGCCCTGAATGAAAAAGGATGGCTGCTCCTATTCTGAGCTCATCACCCTGAAGTTGGTATATGCCTCCAATTTCAACTCGATGTTTACTGGTCCGGGTGTGTCAAAGACAGACCTCCATCCCATGGCAATGAGTTGATTGTATATATCCCCAAAACTCTTCTTCAACAAGACTGGGTTGACCGTACGCTCATGGATATACCCTTTCGAACAGCCAAAAGTTTCATAACAATCCTTCGTGTAACCCCCCCCCCCTCCCCCCATCAAAGATAAATCGGGGTGGAGGCCTTGAAGGTGGAGCTCGAGGAATAGGGATGGTTTTGTTTTCGGCTCCAGACTTTGTTCCCTTTTTTGTTTTAGGCTTGTTTTAAGTACACCCTCTCTTTGTGCCTTGGGAGGAGGAGACGACGACTTTACCCTTTCTCCTTGGATTAACCATTGTGCCTACAACAACAACATATTCCAAATGATAAGTCACAATTTAATAACCAAAGAGTGTCATGGGATGACCCCACACAGATTTTGGACTACACTCTTATGTTTAGAGTACTTGTGTTTTCTGGTTCGGGCACTGTTGTGGTTATTTTCTCCTTTTATGCTCTTCCGGGGTGGAACCGACCCCACACTTATTCTAAACTACGTTACAAAAACTAAAAACAGAGAACTTAACTGATCCTATGCTATAAGAAAACAAAAGCAAGAAAATCATATTTTTAGGACTTAGTTTGTGGTCCTATATCAATTTCCTTCAAAACCCGTGAATATGTATTTCAAATCGATGCCCAAGGTTTCTTAGGGTTGTTTAATGTTACATTGCTACTCAAGAATTCACAATTTCACAAAAAACTTGATTCAAGCATTTTATCGAACACCTTGCGGGCATAGAATCTTCCCTTTGATGTTGACAACAATGGTGGGTTGTGAAACCCTCCCTTGTACAATGAGAGTCACTTTCTATCCCTAAGCATCATAAACAAGCAAACAATACCAATCCCCGCCCCAATTTTGTCCAAACCCATAACCTTAGGTTATTCAACCTTTATAACTTCAAGAACAATGGAAAAAAGGGAAGGGACTTCATGAATAAAGGATTAGAATGACTTACCTTGAGATGTTATGAGGTGATTAACACAATATCTTGGGTGTTGATTCGGAATTAAAGGGATTTGGGAGAGGTTTTTTTTTCTGAGTTTAGAGAGAGAGGAAGAGAGCTGTTTTGGTGCGTTTTAGACTTATAAATAAAGAGAAGGGCCCTTGTCTTTTAACTTAGGGAAAGAAATTCGAGTAGAGTTGACCCGTGCGTTGGCTGTGTATTGCGGACCAAGTATGTGTCAAACTAGTCTCTGACACTCAGACAACACTCGTGATAGGTACGTGTCGTGTGTCCATCGCGAGAAAACAGGATCTCTAATACTCAGGGTCGAGCAAACATCGCTCAACTTTCCCCTCTCTAAACTTTTGTGCTCAGTCCACTTAGACAGCGCACAAACAAACCTGGAGCAAATTTTCTTCCATTTTTCAGTCGTTTTGCGTTCCCGCTCCTTCCTTGATCGTGCAACATGAACAAACATGACTTATAAAATATAGAAGTTGGGTTGCTTGCCAACAAGCGCTTTAGTTAAGGTCGTGCCACGACATCTTTTTGTATTTTCTAATTTTTCATTTTTTTTCTTTATGCAAATAGTACAAACACAGGTTGCCTCCCTAGAAGCGTTTGATTTAACATCGCGGCGTGACGTAGGATCTTTCAAGCATCGTCCAATTCAACAGAGATCCTCTCGCGATCAATAACATCTCCGAAATAAGGCTTCACTCGCTGGCCATTCAACAAGAAAGTTTTGTCAGAATCTAGCGGCTTCAACTCAACCGCTCTATGTGATGTCACACGCACTATCTCAAACGGCCCAGACCACTTACTATTCAACTGTTATATCCCGTATTTTGTACATTCGGATAATTTGAGATAATTGCGAGAAGTCAAAGGCAAGACTATTTTCCAAAATTTCTTTAGTGAACAAGTTGTTTATTAGTATGGAAATATTGAGAAAGGCTAAGGGTAAAAGGGAAAATTCACAAACTGGTTCATGGTAATATTGTGGAAGGCTAGGGGCAAAATGGGAATTTCACAAAATATTCAAGAAGGTTCTTGAAGGGGCCATGTTGGTCGTGTGGCATATAATCATATGTCCACATTTTTATTTAATGGGGACTAATTATATATATGTGTGTGGACTAAAGCTTACATAAGAAGACAATTAGTCTTCTTTGTTTATTTGAGAAAGTTCAAGAAAAAGGGAGAAGGGGACATGTGTCCACTTTGTGTTGGAAGAAGCTATATATATATATATATATATATATACAAGAGATGACAAAATAAAGCATATTCATCTTTTAAATCATGAAACTTCAAGAAGAAAAACTTGGAGAAAAAATGGAGGAGCATTCGGTCATGGTAGCAAAAATTGGCTCCTTGGAAATTGATCAAGAAAAATTATTTTCTTCTAGTAATTCAACCAAGTGGAACGTCCCTAACAACATGGAGTGATTGTTGGAGCAAGCCAAGCATTCATTTGGGTGATTTACAAACCCTAGCCAAGTAAGAAGACAAGTGGAGGAAGGTAAGGTTCAATCTTCTTTTACATGTGTTAGAGATGATTTGTGAATTTTGTGGTATGTAGAAATGGATGAAATTCATGAAATATGTGTGTGGGGGATGTGGCCGAATAGGGGTTGAATTGGTGAGATGTGATGAATTGATTTTTACTTAGTATTTTAAGTGTTGTTGTGGTAGATTCTATGATGTAAAATGAGGATTTAGTGGTTTGAAGAAGTTAATGTGATATTAGTATGATTTCTTATATTGTATGAATGACATTGTTAATGTGTAGATTGTAAATATAATTCATGAATTTGGAAGGGAGACATGTGTTTGGAAGATTGTAAGTTGGGTGGTTGTGATCGAATTTGAAAGAAGGAAATATGTTGTTATCGTTCTTGTTGCATTTGGAAGGTTTCGGGTGAAATGGCATGTTGATTGGGTTGTTTGAACATTATGTGAATTGTTTGAAAGTTCTTGAACCATGTCAGAATATATTTTGGATTGATTGTTGAAGTTGTCAGTATGATTGTTGGTATTGTTGTTGATAATTTGGCCGAGTTAGATTCTCGGGGATGGTGTATTTACAGGGGAAATGCTGCCGAAATTTTGGCAGATTATAAACGAATTCATTTGAAAGACTAAGACAAGTATATGTCGATGAGTCTAATGATTATGTCAATTCTCTTGAATGTAGACTAGCAAGTTTGGACGAATAAGCGTAGCTAATTGAACGTGGGACAGGTATGTAAGGCTTACCCTTTCTTTCTTTTGGCATGATCTTTGTGAAACGAGCAGATGATGTTTATGTATAGTTTCAAAGAAATTTCTATTCTTAGAGCCACTAGGATGGCTAATATTCCTGACTTCCATAAGCTATTTCATATGGTTTTGATGCGTATCTATGATGTCCGAAGGTCTACTTGATATGTTTCCGAATGGCATTCGAGAGAATAAGTGATATGACTAATGTCTTGATTCTCAAATGATAGAATGTTTGAGTATTCCATTGAGTCTTTGATACATTTTGATATGTACACATGGTTCCAAAAGCTCTATTTGATTTGATCCATAACGATATTCGAAAGGTACCTAAGATGATTGTTGCTTTGATTTTCCAAAAATGGCTTCTGAAACGTTCGTAGAAGGTTCTGTACTTCAAACGCTCATAACTTTCTTATACTAAGTTGGATTGACCCGAAACTTGTTTCTGAGCCTTCAGGTGTCGATTTATGTACGTGCCCATCGAGTCTTGAAAATTTGTTCTATGTACATATGTATATGAAGTGATGCCTTATGAGATTTATGATCTTGTTCCATGTTCTCTTAACGCTGTTATTCGTTGCTAGTCTCATCTTATAATAATTGTTCCTTCAAGGTGAGACAAAGCCATGATGATTATTCCATAATATATTCGGAGGTTACCGACCTTACGTCACTCCGATAGAGACATAATATTCTTTGGGCTCTCCTGCATGCTGCTTACATGATATATGTATATGATATATGTATATGGGGTAAGGGAAAAGGTGAGGCGCTATAGACGCATAGCCACCTGATCAGTTGGTATAATATGATATCGTCCCGGACGCGGGATGCCCGGACGCGGGATATATGGATAAATGGATCGGGCTGCACGTTCCGCAACAATATGATATATAAATGGATCGGGCTGCACGTTCCGCAGCAATATATATATATATTTATATGTAAATGGATCGGGCTGCACGTTCCGCAGCAATATAGTATATATATATATATGGATCGGGGTGCACGTTCCGCAGCACTAAGCATGCATGGTACCTGCCAAAAGGCACTTATATGTACAGGTTGCTCTTGTATCTCATGATATGCTCTATATTTCCTTTATGTTATTATTCATGCTATGTATCCCTCGTATGTTATTATTCATGCCTTACATACTCAGTACATTGCTCGTACTGATGTCCCTTCTTGTGGACGCTGCATTTCATGCCGCGCAGGTACACCCAGATGAGTAGAAGCCATTATAGAAGATGTTCCAGCGAAGCTGGTAAGCTCCATTTGGCCCTGGAGTGTTGCCGGGTAAGAGTATTATGTTATAATGTCTTGGTCGAAGTTAGAGACTTTGCAGACAGAGTCGTGGGTATAGAATGTCAGTCTTGTAAGCGGCTCCATCAGCCGATGTGTCTTATAGTATTATGTTGCAGATCCATTATGATTACACATTATAATTGATTTGAGCACGATGATGGAAAAGTTTCTGGAAGCTTTATTATGTATTCCATTCTTATTTGATTTAAAGGTCCAAAGAGATTATGTATGTAATAAGAGTTAGCGGGTTCGCTCGGCTCCGAATATGGGGTCGGGTGCCCATCACACCCTAGTAAGGTTAGGGTGTGACATCAACTTTCCACCAAACACCTTGAGCCTTGATTTATACAGCAAGGCCAACTGCCCAAGCTCAAACTCGAGGTGTTGAATGTGCTTGTCATGTATTCTTTTTGTCCTCTCCTTGTAGAGTTTTTTGTTCTCATATGTGTGAAAACGAAACTCGCCAAGCTCGTGCAGCTACAACAACTGCTTCTCACCTGCTGCTTCCATATCTAAGTTCAGCTTCTTTATCGCCCAATATGCTCTATGTTTAAGATCGAAGAGGAGATGGCATGCTTTACCGAAAACTAACCTATATGGAGAGGTTCCAATAGGAGTTTTGTAAGCAATCTTGTAGGCCCATAGAGCATCATCAAGCTTTAGTGACCAATCTTTTCGGTTAACTCTCACTGTCTTCTCAAGGATTCGCTTAATCTCACGATTGGACACCTCCACTTGACCACTAGTCTGAGAGTGATATGCAGTCGCCACCTATGTTTCACCCCATACTTATCCAATCATTTTCCAAATAACCTGTTGCAAAAGTGTGTACCTTGATCAGCGATGATGGCCCTCGGGGTCCCGAAATGTGTGAAGATGTTATTTTTCAAGAATCTAGCCACAACATTTGCATCATTGGTTGGGAGTGGAATTGCTTCCACTCACTTTGACACGTAATCAACCGCAATAAGGATATACTTGTTCCCCTTTGACGGAATGAAGGGCCGCATGAAGTCTATCCCTGAACAATCAAACACCTTAATCTCCAAGATGCAATTCAACAACATTTCATATCGCTTCGAGATGTTCCCATTTCTCTGACAATTCTCACACTCTCACAAAAGCATGAGCATCTTTAAACAATGTCGGCCAATAGAAACCCGACTGCAGTACCTTAGATGTTATTCTGTCACCGCTATGATGGGCACTATAAGGTGATGAATGGCAGCTTTCAAGAAGGGCATGCACTTCCTCTGCTGGAATACATCTTCTCACCACCTGATCTGGGCCGATTTTGTACAAATACGGCTCATCCCAAATATAAAATATGCTATCATGCGAGGTCCTCTTCTTCCTTTCATAATTGGATATACTTCACTTACTAGAAAATTCACCATGTTTGCGTACCATGGTAGATCGGCTGACTGAAGAGAAAAAAGTTGCTCATCTAGGAAGGTCTTCTTAATCACCACATTCTCATCAACATGCTCTCTATCCTTAAGCCTTGATAAGTGATCTGCTACTTGGTTCTCTGTGCCCTTTCGATCAAGAACCTTAATATCAAAACTGTTATAGTAGCAGCACCCAATGAATAAGTCTGGGCTTTGCATCCTTCTTTGCCAACAAAAGCGAATAACAGTGTGATCAGTATACACTATCACCTTCCTCCCCACCAAGTAAGATTGGAATTTGTTAAAGGCTTAGACCACCGCCAATAACTTTTTCTCTGTAACCGTATAGTTCATATGGGATGCATCAACACAAAAGATAGAGTCCAATCTGGTGCGATGATAATAGGTGCAGCTACTAACCTCAATTTGAGATCATCAAAAGCCTTCAGACAGGCTTCATTGAACATGAACTTCATATCTTTTTCTAGCAGCTTGCACATCGAGTTCGCGATCTTTCAAAAATCCTTGATAAATCGCCTATAGAAACCTGCATGTCCAAGAAAACTACACCCCTCTAACAGATATAAGAGGTAGGAATTTCTAGACTGCCTCTATTTTAGCCCTGTCAACTTCAATGCCCTTTCTTGACACTTTTTGCCTGAGAACAATGCCTTCTCGAACCATGACATGGCCTTTTTCCCAATTAAGTACCAGATTCATTTCTTCACATCAAGCCAACACTGCATCAAGATGCCGCAAGTAATCATCAAAAGAATCACCAAAGACCGAGAAATTGCCCATGAATAGTTCCACATATTTTTCCACCATATCAGTGAAAATAGCCATCATATATCTCTGGAAAGTACCTGGAGCATTACATAATCCAAAGGGCATCCTTCGAAATGCGAAAGTGTTTTAAGGACAAGTGAAAGTGTCTTTCTCTTGATATTCGGCTGCTATCATAATTCAGTTGTAACCGTAATAGCCATCCAAGAAAAAATAATAGTCGCGCCTAGCTAACCAATCTAGCATCTGATCCATGAAGGGCAAAGGGAAGTGATCTTTTCCGGTTGCATTTTTTAACTTCCGATAATCAATGCAAATCCGCCAACTAGTGACCATTCTCGGAGGTACCAGCTTATCATTTTCGTTCTTCACCACAGTCATACCCCTTTCTTCGGGACACATTGAACAGGGTTCACCCACTTACTATCTGGGATGATAGTTGGTTTTGATGATTACACTATATTAAATTCATGTTTGTTTGACATGTTTCAAATTATTGATTGATATGGATTTCCTAGCATAATTATGGGAGTAATATGATATAAACTGATATTGTATTGGTTGTAATTGATTATACAATATTCTCTTTTCTTATTTAATCGTAGGACTTATTGTATAAGTATACATTGTCAATGGATGTAAATCACCAAGAAATACAAAGAAGACCTTCTATTCTTCTTGAAATCTTCATGGTATCAAAGCCGCCCCAACCCATTTGAGGTGAGTTTCCTCCATCTACAACATTAGGGTTCAGTAGGTTGAGTTTTCTCCCGTTTCTTTAAACCTTTTTCCGGCAAAGCTTCTATCCGGAGCTAGTTCACCACCTTCTGCTAGTTGTACACAAAAACCAGCACCACAGATAGGTAAAACTCACCTTTCTGAACAAACACCAGAAAACCTACCACCGAAAAACAAGCCACGCACCACTAGAAGCCACTAGTCTTCAACACCACACAACTCACGCGCCGGCGCGTGTACCTTTTGTTGGCAACTTTTTTGGAATTTCTTTTGCCTACCCATACCATTTTTTTTTCGAGCACCAAAAGTGACAGTTCCGGCATGACAGCCACTATTCCAGGGAGATCGTCAGTTTTCTGGCAACTTTTCAAGTTTTTTTTTTCAGAAGTGGTGACCCTCGCCATCTGTTTTGCGAGGTATTTCTTCTTGGAACACGTCTAAATTTTAAGATCTTGGTTTTTTCAAACTATGAGGGGTACAAACGGAGCAGATAATAGTTTTCTTTCACAAATCAGTGTTGTGAACTATATGGGGATGGTACGTATCTTGCTTGCTTTCAATTAAATCCAGGATACTGATGGGGTATACGACATGAGATTAGAAATCACCTAATGTCACAGATTCTAGCTAGAGTCAATGGGATTCTGATAATTAAATTGTGATGACATGGCTTTAAACAGTATGCACCCTCGGATCTTTAAACAATATCTATTGCTTGATACTGCTGAAACAATATGGAACTCAACTAGACGCACTTACTCTCGTAAGGGAAATTATGCCCAAATCTTTGAGATTCGAAACAAAATTCATGCCACTAAGAAAGGTGATTTGATTATCACCGATTATTTATTCTAAGCTAAGTGGGTTATGGCAGGAGATTGACAACTATCACGAACTCCAAGCAAAGTGTACTAATGATGCAATACTCTTCTAACAACTAGTTAAAAAGGAAAGAGTCTATGATTTTCTGGTTGACTTGAACTAAGAGTATGATCAGATCAGGGTTCAAGTACTTGGTAAGATTCCTCTTCCTTCTTTTGAGGATGCATATTTGTTACACCTCGTAGTTTGGAAATTGAGTTCCGTAGGTGTCAACTGCTTAATTGTGAACACTGGAGTGATATGTGCCTATTTTATAGTTATAAGGGTTTACGATCATGTAGGAGAAGTATTGGAAGGATTGGAGGTCAAATGGGCGGAAGATGAAAAAATTGGGCGAACTGGGCAGAATTGCCCTTCGCGTTCGCGAGATGACCTTGCGTTTGCGAAGGTCCATTATTAAGTTGGTTCCACCGACTTTTACCCCCTATATAAAGGGTGAAACCCTTCTTTTCACCAGATTTTGCCAAAAAAAAAAAACTCAGAAAACAGATGAGGGTGTGAGGATATCATAAATTGAGTGATTTTCAGGTGGCGGAATATTAGTTTGGGTTCGGATAGCGCGTAGTTGTGATTTGTAGTATTATTTTGCGGTGGATTCTGTTTGGATTCTAGACGAACACTGAAGATATTGTTGTCCTAGTAAGAATAAGGTATGAATCTCTCTCTATTGATATTACTTTAGGTTTATTTACAGAGATAGAGAGATGAAATGGTCGTATAATAAAGTAGTTGGTTGAAAAATCGGATGAACATCATATGGGATGTTTTATAGAGTATTTTAGTATCGATGATGATGTTGTGATATTAGTATTGCTGTTGTTGTTGGTTGTTGGTATTGTGATTTCGGGCTAGGGGTATAAATAGGGGAGATGCTGCCCGAATTTCGGCAAATTCTAAATTGGTTTCATTTGAAGGCTTAAGACAAGTATATAAACATAATCCTAACAATAGTATAAATTCCCTTAATTGTAGATTTGCGAGTTTAAGAAGTAGAAGTTGGGCGAATAGATAAGCTTCAAGGTATGTTAAGGCTTTCCCTTTCTTTCTTTTGGCATGATCCTATGTTACGAGCGAACAGCGAGTAATCGAGTCTCCATATTACTCTACTATTAGAAGTATTAGGAGTATCTCAGTTATTGATGATCCTGTACCCCTGGTTATGATTGTTCCTTCTGTTCATGGGTCCTGAGTTTTGTATCATGATAATGTTAGTTCATATTTATGCATTGCATTCATTTACATGTATATTGACCCGTGACTAGAAGGCGTTATATATGCGTATATTATATATATATATATAGGGCATGGGACGCATTACCAACTGATTAGCTGGTGCACAGTGATGATGACTATTATGCCCGAAGGGGCCATTATGCTATTATGCCCGAAAGGGCCTATATAATATATAGATCAGGTCGTACGTTCCTCGGCACTATGACCTATGCATATCATATGCCCGCAAAGGCATTTTCAGTAAGCAGAGATATACAGATATGTTCATATAGTCAGACTATAGATGCATTCACACAGACATGTTAGATAATCAAACTTGCAGATGCATTCAGTAAGTCAGTTTAACTTACGAGTTTCAGATTTTCTTCATGACTCCTATGTGTATGTTACTCTTATGCCTTACATACTCGGTACATTATCCGTACTGACTCCACTTTTGTTTGGGGAGCTGCATTCATGCCCACAGGTACAGATAGACAGAGAAGCGTTCCAGCTCAGTAGAGCCTCTTCCCACCTGTTGTTGGTGCGCTCCATTCGATCCGGAGCTGCTGTCTATTTTGGTATGTTATGTTTAGATGTATATGTAGATGGGTACAGCGAGGCCTTGTCCCATCCTTTCTACAGTTTGGTACTCTAATAGACGTCTGTAGACAAATGTGTACAGTGGACGAGATGTAGCCATGTCGGCTCCCATCCTTTTGTGGTACAGCATATGTAGCAGCCTTGTTGGCTTTCACTGTTATTTTCTGAATATATACATATATGCTTATATGCACAGATGATTGATAGTCCTTAAAGTTATCCTGATATGAGTTAGCATGGTTCAGCTATGACTCTTATGGATCACTCACTTATCCAGTAAGGTACAGGTATGAGAGTAGGGGTGTTTGGTCAGTAGTGGCTAGGCACTCATGATGACTCAACGGATGGGTCGTGACAATATTCCAATGTTCAACAGGAAGAGAGATGACGAGGGTTCATGCTTTATTCTGCACCAACTAAGAAGTCTGAGTTAGTTATGTCTCATTAATAACGAAAAGCAATCACTTCTTCGGATAAAGATCACATGCATTGTGACTATTGTGGTAGATCAAAACATACAAAAGAGACATGTTGGAAACTACATGGTAGACGGACTAGAGGTCGTGGAGGAAAGCATATAGGTCCATCAAGGGATCAGGCTAATATTCTAGAAAATGTGGAGACATCCAGAGACACTACTTCTACAGAAGCTTTGTCCCCAGATGAAGTTCAACATCTTCGCCGTCTTCTGAACAAACTTGACTCTTCTAATATTGCTAATTCCAATTATGTGCAGTCAGTTATTGACTTTAATGCTCAGCTTAATTCTTGGATTACTGATTCGGGTGCAAATAGACACATGACCGGCTCTTTTAAAGGCTTCCAAAAGTACTCTCCTAGTCCAAAAGGTTATGTCGTAATAGCTAATGGCTCCCTAACCCATTCTATGGAACAGGTTTAGTAGTTTGTACCCCTGATATTACATTGTCATCCATTCTTTATGTTCCTGAGTTTCCTGTTAACCTATCATCTGTTAGCTCCATCACTAAATAACTAACTATTAGTGTCAAGTTCTTCCCTGAATATTGTGTTTTTCATGACCTTCAAACAGGGAAGAAGATTGGCCGTGGTAGATTGCATGATGGCTTATACATCATTAATGGAACTCGAGGCTCTGGTCAGGCCTATTTGGGAAGAAATAAGGATGTTAACCAAGAAATAATGTAGTGGCATAGACGGTAAGGGCATCCATCATTTTTTGCTTTAAAGAAGTTATATCCTAATTTGTTTTCCAGAACTGAGTTTGAATCTCTATTTTGTGATGCTTGAAACTCTTATCCTTTAAGTAAAAACAAAAGAACAATTCCTTTTTGACTATTCATTCTGATGTATAGGGTCCTACTCAAACACTTTCTTTGTCTAGTAGTCATTTGTTTGTTACTTTTATTGATTGTTTAACTAGGATGACATTGGTGTACTTGTTCAAGGCCAAAAGTGAAGTTTTCTCCTGTTTTCATTCATTTCATAAGATGATTTATACTCAGCTTGAAACTAAGATAAAAATCTTTCGAACTGACAATGGCATATAATACATGAATAAAACTTTAGGAGCTTATTTGGATTATTATGGGATAGTCCATTAAACTA
Source organism: Lycium barbarum (assembly GCF_019175385.1). Taxonomy (NCBI): domain Eukaryota; kingdom Viridiplantae; phylum Streptophyta; class Magnoliopsida; order Solanales; family Solanaceae; genus Lycium; species Lycium barbarum. The sequence goes on along the minus strand of NC_083342.1, from coordinate 25,633,013 downwards.
GTTATCCTTGTACTAGTGCACAAAATGAGATTGCCAAAAGAGAAAATAGACACTTGTTAGAAGTGGCAAGATCAATTCTGTTTGCCCTGCATTTACCAAAAACATATTGTGGAAATGCCATTTTAGTAGCTGTCTACTTTATAAATAGGATGCCTCTTAAAAGCCTTAATTTTTGGGGCCCCATCGAAGCTTTAGAGTGTAAGAATGAATACATTGTTCCTCCAAAGGTATTTGGCTATGTTTACTTTGTTCACACTAGGAACTCCGGGAAACTTGATCCTAGAGCTCTTACATGTGTCTTTATTGGGTATTATCCAACACAGAAAGGTTACAAATGCTATCAAAGGTTAGAAATGCTATCACCCTCCTTATAAGAGATCTTTTGTTAGCATGGATGTTACTTTTCGAGAATTTAAGCCCTATTTAAGTGTTACACCACCACCTCTTCAGGGGGAGAATTATAAGGAAGAAGAGAAGGTTTTTCCTAGTTCCATTTTTTAAACAAGGTAAAGTGCAATTGGTGAAATAACTCAGGAGGAGACTCTAGGTCATTTGGATATGCCTGATTTGATAACTTACTCAAGGAGAAATAGAGCAGAAGAAGACGAAGAAGCCATCATGCAATCTGCTAAAGCCGAACCTTTTTCTTCTGGTGAGTTATCTACATTTCCTAATGAGATTTGCCTACTGCTCACGCTAAAGGAATTAGATCTTGCACCAAACACCCTTTATCTAACTTTTTCTCTTATAGTTCTTTGTCTCCCTCTTATAGAGCCTTTTCCTTATCTATTTCTTCTATGTCTATTCCCCCAAAATTGGAGGGAAATAAGCTATGATTACAGAAATGAAATCCTTGTCAAAGAATGATACTTGGAAACTTTTCACATTACCACCAGACAAAAAGTAGGTTGGTTGCAAATGGATCTTCACTGTAAAACATAAAGCTGATGGTTTAATTGATAGATTCAAAGCGAGATTAGTGGCTAAGGGATTCACTTAGACTTATGGAGTGGATTATCAAGAGAACACTATTATAATTCTTTTATCTTGTGCAACTAATCTTGATTGGGACTTACAGTAGTTTGATGTGAAGAGTGCATTTATTCATGGAGACTTAGAAGAAGAGGTGTGGATGATGGATCTGCTCGCTCGGATTTCTCTCGTATCAGTGTTGGTGAGCCCCACTTTATTCGGGGTGTTGTCTTATTTTATGTTATGTCATTGAATGTGGAAGAGGTATGCCGGGGGGCCTTGTCCCGGTAAACATTTTATCTTTTGGACTCATGTCAGAGGTTTCATAGACTAGTCTAGCATATCATGTCAAATATTCAGTTGTGTTTAGCCTTGTCGGCCATATTATCATGATTTTCGTACTTATGTTTAAAACGTTATTTTCAGACTTATGATTACAAAATCTCATGCTTATTCAAACTTTCATGATTTAACTTATATTCCGCATGAGCACATGTCCCATGTTGATTCAGCAAGCCATGTGGTTCGCTCGATCACATGCAGCAAGGCACCGAGTGTCGTGTTACGCCCAGGTCATGGTTCGGGGTGTGACAGTCATGAGTTGGTTCTCCAGTGCTTACCTTTCGAGCACTACTTGGGCCAGTACTTGCAAGATAAAATTCTTGAATATATTGAACCGAAACTGATAATTCTTCACTATCGATTTTACTGAGTTCATGATTTACTCTACTTACTAAATTTTGAATTGTTTCATCATACTGCTTTATTGCACTTATTATTATTATTATTATTTCTGTTATATGCACTCTCGCCCTAAGATACTCATTGAATACCCAGTACTCAGGCATATAGTTGTCGTTTTGGATGGTATGATAGGTAGATAAGAAGAACAAATATAAGAGGACCTTGCGCACTAGGAGTACTTGCTACTTTCAGACTTATGGTGAGCCCGCATGATTGTAGTGGGGCTCTGTCTATTCATTAATTTATTTCATAGTAGTTTCAGGTTGTGTACAAAGTTAGTTATTTATGTTTTCTTTATAAAGACTTCCCAGGGGGTCACCCATCCTAATACTACTCTCGCCCAAGCACGCTTAACTTCGGAGTTCTGATGCGATCCGGTGCGTTAGTGCTGGTATGATCGCATCCGTTATTCCTAGCGCTCTAAATTATATAAAGCCCTTTAAACGGTCATAACATTGCGCTCGCACGTCCGATTTACGCGATTTGTTTTTTGATTTTGCGTATTTTTGCGAGATCTAGCCGCCCAAACTGCCGTAAGGCGGTTTGGCCGAGTCGATTTTCGAAAAAACACCTGTTATCGCATTCAATTACAATATTTATCCAAATTGGTGCACAATTTTCATTCATCTTCAGTAAAAATCTAGTGATAAAAAATATTTAGTTAAAAGCGACAAAAGGAGGGATGCAACACGAGGACTTCCCAGGGGGTCAACCATCCTAGTACTACTCTCGCCCAAGCACGCTTAACTTCGGAGTTCTGATGGGATCCGGTGCGTTAGTGCTGGTATGATCGCATCCGTTATTCCTAGCGCTCTAAATTCTATAAAGCCCTTTAAACGGTCATAACATTGCGCTCGCACGTCCGATTTACGCGATTGTTTTTTTGATTTTGCGTATTTTTGCGAGATCTACCCGCCCAAACTGCCGCAAGGCGGTTTGGCCGAGCCGATTTTCGAAAATATTTGTCCAAATTGGTGCACAATTTTCATTCATTTTCAGTAAAACTCTAGTGATAAAAAATATTTAGTTAAAAGCGACAAAAGGAGGGATGCAACACGAGGACTTCCCAGGGGGTCACCCATCCTAGTACTACTCTCGCCCAAGCACGCTTAACTTCGGAGTTCTGATGGGATCCGGTGCGTTAGTGCTGGTATGATCGCATCCGTTATTCCTAGCGCTCTAAATTCTATGAAGCCCTTTAAACGGTCATAACATTGCGCTCGCACGTCCGATTTACGCGATTTTTTTTTTGATTTTGCGTATTTTTGCGAGATCTAGCCGCCCAAACTGCCGCAAGGCGGTTTGGCCGAGCCGATTTTCGAAAAAACACCTGTTATCGCATTCAATGAAAAACATTTCTCCAAATTGGTGCACAATTTTCATTCATTTTCAGTAAAAATCTAGTGATAAAAAATATTTAGTTAAAAGCGACAAAAGGAGGGATGCAACACGAGGACTTCCCAGGGGGTCACCCATCCTAGTACTACTCTCGCCCAAGCACGCTTAACTTCGGAGTTCTGATGGGATCCGGTGCGTTAGTGCTGGTATGATCGCATCCGTTATTCCTAGCGCTCTAAATTCTATGAAGCCCTTTAAACGGTCATAACATTGCGCTCGCACGTCCGATTTACGCGATTTTTTTTTTTATTTTGCGTATTTTTGCGAGATCTAGCCGCCCAAACTGCCGCAAGGCGGTTTGGCCGAGCCGATTTTCGAAAAAACACCTGTTATCGCATTCAATGAAAAACATTTCTCCAAATTGGTGCACAATTTTCATTCATTTTCAGTAAAAATCTAGTGATAAAAAATATTTAGTTAAAAGCGACAAAAGGAGGGATGCAACACGAGGACTTCCCAGGGGGTCACCCATCCTAGTACTACTCTCGCCCAAGCACGCTTAACTTCGGAGTTCTGATGGGATCCGGTGCGTTAGTGCTGGTATGATCGCATCCGTTATTCCTAGCGCTCTAAATTCTATAAAGCCCTTTAAACGGTCATAAAATTGCGCTCGCACGTCCGATTTACGCGATTGTTTTTTATTTTGCGTATTTTTGCGAGATCTACCCGCCCAAACTGCCGCAAGGCGGTTTGGCCGAGCCGATTTTCGAAAAAACACCTGTTATCGCATTCAATTTCAATATTTCTCCAAATTGGTGCACAATTTTCATTCATCTTCAGTAAAAATCTAGTGATAAAAAATATTTAGTTAAAAGCGACAAAAGGAGGGATGCAACACGAGGACTTCCCAGGGGGTCACCCATCCTTGTACTATTCTCGCCCAAGCACGCTTAACTTCGGAGTTCTGATGGGATCCGGTGCCTTAGTGCTGGTATGATCGCATCCGTTATTCCTAGCGCTCTAAATTCTATAAAGCCCTTTAAACGGTCATAACATTGCGCTCGCACGTCCGATTTACGCGGGTTTTTTTTTATTTTGCGTATTTTTGCGAGATCTAGCCGCCCAAACTGCCGTAAGGCGGTTTGGCCGAGCCGATTTTCGAAAAAACACCTGTTATCGCATTCAATTACAATATTTATCCAAATTGGTGCACAATTTTCATTCATCTTCAGTAAAAATCTAGTGATAAAAAATATTTAGTTAAAAGCGACAAAAGGAGGGATGCAACACGAGGACTTCCCAGGGGGTCACCCATCCTAGTACTACTCTCGCCCAAGCACGCTTAACTTCGGAGTTCTTATGGGTTCTGGTGCGTTAGTGCTGGTATGATCGCATCCGTGATTCCTAGCGCTCTAAATTCTATAAAGCCCTTTAAACGGTCATAACATTGTGCTCGCACGTCCGATTTTTTTTTTTTTTTTTTTTTGCGTATTTTTGCGAGATCTACCCGCCCAAACTGCCGCAAGGCGGTTTGGCCGAGCCGATTTTCGAAAAAACACCTGTTATCGCATTCAATTACAATATTTCTCCAAATTGGTGCACAATTTTCATTCATCTTCAGTAAAAATCTAGTGATAAAAAATATTTAGTTAAAAGCGACAAAAGGAGGGATGCAACACGAGGACTTCCCAGGGGGTCACCCATCCTAGTACTACTCTCGCTCAAGCGCGCTTAACTTCGGAGTTCTGATGGGATCCAGTGCGTTAGTGCTGGTATGATCGTATCCGTTATTCCTAGCGCTCTAAATTCTATAAAGCCCTTTAAACGGTCATAACATTGCGCTCGCACGTCCGATTTACGCGATTTTTTTTTTATTTTGCGTATTTTTGCGAGATCTACCCGCCCAAACTGCCGCAAGGCGGTTCGGCCGAGCCGATTTTCGAAAAAACACCTGTTATCGCATTCAATTTCAATATTTCTCCAAATTGGTGCACAATTTTCATTCATCTTCAGTAAAAATCTATAGTGGAAATGCAGTGGGTATGTTGAACATGCGGCGCATGTGTTGCTTCCACATGTTGACGTACTTCAGATTTTCAGGTTCAACAGACAGTGGATATTGTTGACATCCAATTTTTCCCACCACATATTAGATTAATTTTTTGAGCTTTTTGAATTTCAAACAGAGTGAAATATGTATTTTAAAAGTCAAAAATAGTTCTCAAGTATTTTGGTGGTATTTTGCCATTTCATTGGGCAAAATATTCTAATTTATATTACGTATAATTTTAAGTATTAAATTATGTTCAAAATAAGTGTTTAGTTTAGTACTTATTATCAAATTAAATTCATTTGCGACTTAATTATTATAGTTAGTCCGTATTTGCAACAAATAAATATTTCACTTTATTAAGTGAAGAAGATTGATTAATTATTTCATCTCGAATTGATTTCAAGTTGGTCATTTAGACAAGTTTTGGTTAAAATTGACATATGAAAGACTATTCCTTAAACTCAAACAATGCTTATGATTCTCAGACCAGCTAAATCGAAGGGAAACCCCAGCCCAAAACATGATGCAGACCCGACCCATTTTCTTTATACAAATGCCACAAATCAATTCATTCCTCCCTTTTCTTCCTTTTCCAAATCACTAGCAACCATACGATGCCCTAATTCCCTTCAACCTCCCACGCCAACTCCAGTGAAATCTCAACTATTTCCGGCCAGATTAGGCAAGTATTCCAATGTATTGTTGGAAAAAGAAGAAATTTCAGTGCTCTTTGGAGACTCAGCAGTTACAATTCTTTTCAAGGCAATAGAGAAAATCACAAGGAGCGGAGTGCATCCAATCAAGAATACTTATTTTATCAGGTAAATAGCACATCTCGTTTTAGGTTTCGGAAGCAGGATGTAAGAACAATATGCAAATATTGCAAAATAAAATTAAGTAGTTTGGAAGACATTTATTGTTGGCATGACTTAGAAAAGAAAACAGTAAAGGTGCAAGAACATTCTTAAGATTTTATTTCCCCTTGTTCTATCTTTAGTCAGGTCAGAGAGTAGTAGTTTTAAAATGTTTGCCTTTCGCGTATGAAGTTGTCTGAAAAGTGAAACTGATTCCTATTTTTTCCATCTGTGGTTCAAGCCTTTGAATCTGCTCATCTGATTTTCCACGATATGTTCATTCATATTGTTTTCCACCGTAAGTGCATCAACATTTCTTTCTTTAATTACCGACGTACCTGTACTGACATTCAAATTAACTGAGTGTATGGGGATATCTATTACAGAGGATCTCCGAGCTCGTGAACTGTCATCTGCTATTTCAGACCTTCTATCCTTGTCAATATATCTGCTTGGAAAATTCATGAATAGCAAGTGGCATTTTATGTGTGAGAAGTTCTCTCCTTGGGTGGTTAAAGAGACACTTCTGGATTCGTGAATTAGTGATCAAAGATACATAGAGATTAAAAAAGGCATAATACATAAACAAGCCCTCAAACTTGGCCTTGGCTGGTAAGTATGTCCTCCAACTTTGGGTGTGCACAAGTAGGGACTTCAACTTATCTCCACTTTGTCAGTTGAACACTCCAACTTACAAATGATCATCTAGACACCTCCAAAATTTATGTGCCACATCATCATTATGTTTATGTGTTCAACTTTATACAAGTTGAGGTGCCTATTTGCGAACACCCAAAGTTGGAGGACGTACTTGCCAGCTAAGACCAAGTCTGAGGGCCTATTTATGTGTTATGCCATTAAAAAAGGCATAGTACATAATTAGACACCTTAACATGGACTCAACTGGCAACTAAACACTATAACTTTGAGAATGTACATGTAGACACCTCATCTTATCCCCATTATGTCTAGTGGACACCCGACGCTGATGTGGCACATATATTTTGGAGGTGTCTATATGATCTTTTTGGAAGTTGGAGTGTTAAACTGACACAGTGGGGACGAATTGAGGTGTCTAGATGTGCATTCTCAAAGTTGGAATGTTTAGTTGTCAATAGAGGCTAAGTTTAAGTGTCTATTTATGTATTATGCAATTAAAGACACATGCTATTGAGATTTCAATGGACATACAAACTATATTTTGATGAGGTATGCAGATACAAGCTATTTTCAGTAATATATTCCCTCCGTTGTACCTTACCACCGAGTGGTTAGATTGCTCTGTGCTTGTAGAGGTGATGGACACATTCTCTTCCCTGTTTTACTCTATATGCTACTATCACAACATGTTATGAATGTGACTGCAAGGAATTTGTTATTTTGGGAAACTTCTTAGTAAATGTCAAAGATCATGTTAGAACAACTATCATGATTTTGCTACAATGTTGAGAAACATCTCTATTAAATTTTATAGCTAACCCCTTATTCCCTATAGATTGTATTGTTCCTTTTTTGGTTTGTTGCAAAATGCTTTCCGCTTTTCTAGATGGAAAATATTGTTCCTTAAGTTAAAAGATTTATTTCTTTTTTGTTTCCAATATACTTTCCGCTTTCTCTTAAATCAAAATCTTGCTTCTTTTCCTGTTTATCACTTTTTTAAAATTACACTATAAAATATTTATATAAGGTTAGTACCTCTCTAGAGCCTATGTTAATACAAATTTCCTAAAGGAAGTTATATAAAGATCATTTTATTATTCTACCATCTCAACTTATGAGAAAAATTACTTCACTATATACTTGGGTCCGGTTTCTCTATAAGGGAAATCATGTAGTGTTATAGAGATACGAACCCAAGTATATAGTGAAGTTATTTTTCTCATAAGTTGAGATGGTAGAATAATAGAATGATCTCCATATAACTTTGTTTTTAATCAAGGAAAGTTGTATTAACATAGGCTCTAGAGAGTTACTAACCTTATATAAATATTTTATAGTATAATTTTAAAAAAGTGATAAACAGGAAAAGAAGCAAGATTTTGATTTAAGGAAAAGCGGAAAGCATATTGCAAACAAAAAGAGCAATAAATCTTTTAATTTAAGAAACAGTTTTTTCCATTTAGGAAAGAGGAAAGTAATTTGCAACAGACCAAAAAAGGGAACAAGGGGTCAATTACAAAAGTTAATAGCGATGTTTCTCAACATGGTAGCAAAATCATGTTAACTGTTCTAACATGATCTTTGACATTTACTAAGAAGTTTCCCAAAACACTGATTCCTTGCAGTCACATTCATAACATGTAGTGATTGTAGCATATAGAGTAAAACAGGGAAGAGAATGTGTTCATCAGCTCTACAAGCACCGAGGAATCTAATCACTCGTGGTAAGGGAGAGCGGAGGGAACATATTACTGAAAATAGCTTGTATCTGCATACCTCATCAAAAAATAGTTTGTAGGTTCATTGAAATTTCAATAGCATGTGGTTTTAATTGCATAATACCTAAATAGACCCTTAAACTTGTCCTCTATTGACAATTAAACACTCCAACTTTGCGAATGCACATCTAGACACCTCAACTCGTCCCCACAGTGTCAGTTGAACACTCCAAATTACAAAAAAAAAATCATCTAGACACCTTCAAATTTTATGTGTCACGTCATGCCACGTCAACGTCGAGTGTCCACACATAGTGGGGACGAGATGAGGTGTTTAGATGTGCAATCTCAAAGTTGGAGTGTTTAGTTGTCAGTTGAGTCCATGTTAAGGTGTATAATTATGTATTATGTCCTCTAATGACATAACATATAAACAAACTCTCAAATTTGGCCTCAGCTGGCAAGTATGTCCTCCTCCAACTTTGGGTGTCCACAAGTAGGCACCTCAACTTGTATAAAGTTAAACTAGTAAACACAATGATGAGGGACATAAATTTAAAGGTGTCTAGATGATCATTTTGTAAGTTAGAGTGTTCAACTGACAAAGTGGAGACAAGTTGAGGTACTACTTGTGCACACCGAAAGTTGGAGGGCATACTTGCCAGCCGAGACCAAGTTTGAGGGTTTGTTTATGTATTATGTCTTTCTAATCTCTATGTATCTTTGATCACTAATTCATGAGTCCAGAAGTGGCTCTTTAACCACCCAAGGAGAGACGTTCTCACACAGAAAATGCCACTTGCCATTCATGAATTTTCTAGGCAGATATATTGACAAGGATAGAAGGTCTAAAACAACATATGACAGTTCGCGGGCTTAGATCTCCTCTCTAATAGATGTTCCCATACACCCAGTTAATTTGAATGACAATATATCTACGTCGGCAATTAAAGGAAGGAAAGTTGACGCACTTACGGTCAATATGGAAAACAATCTGAATGAACATATCGTGGAAGATCAGACGCAGCAAATTCAAAGGCTTGAACCACAGATGGAAAAAATGGGAATCGGTTGCACTTTTCAGACAACTTCAGACGTGAAAGGCAAACATTTTAAAACTACTACTCTCTGACCTGACTGAAGATAGAATAAGGGGAGATAAAATCTTAAGAACATACTTGCACCTTTACTGCTTCCTTTTCTAAGTCATTCCAACAATAAATGTCTTCTAAGCTACTTGATATTATTTTGGAACATTTGTAAATTGTTCTTACATCTTGCGCCCGACACCTAAAACGCAGATGTGCTAATTACCTGATAAAATAAATATTCCTGATTGGATGCACTTAGCTCTTCGTGATTTCTATTGCCTTAAAAAGTATTGTTGACTGCTGAGTCTCCAAAGAGCACTGAAAATTCTGCTTTTTCCAAAATATGCACTAATAATCATTTTGTATTCTATTAAAATAGAATAATAGCGAAGATGAAGAAATCGACGTCTACATTTATCAATCTTGAGCACCGTACTGTTTCCCTAAACACATAAGAAAAAAATTACATAATTTTTTAATACAAAAAAGGATAAAAAGTAGAAGGCCGAAACGAAAATAGATAGTATCATAAAAAAGAAAAAATTTGAAAAGGAAAGGACATAGAACGTTGGAACATAAACTAAAGAAAACAATTTCCAAAACCAAGGGACTACTATCGGCGTAGTTGTCACAACTTCTCAACCTACACAACCTTTTATCAAGATTTTTCATCCTCTTGAGAAATCAATAACCAAGAAATAAGTGAAAAACCATCGATTCAAATTGACATTTTTTTTAATCTGGTGATGAAGAGAAATAAAAATTTTACATCTCCCATCTCGATACGTCCTTAGTTTATGGCATATTAATAATTTTGGCCTCGAGTTTTGAGATTCGTCTACAAGGTCATGGAATGTTAGACATGTTTGACTCTTGCACATGAATGGCTAAGTTTAAGTATTACAAGTATTGAACCGATTAGAGGTTAAACGAATCGACGGCGGATGGAAGAATACATTGTGCAACTTGATGCCACTAGTTGGCGACCCGTCAACATGTTGACGCCCCGTCAACATGTTGACGCCATCGTTGACATTGTTGATGGTGCTCAGAACCATGTTGACACCAAACCACCTGAGAATCAGGGGCTGTGGCACGTCGACGGTGGCAGAACGACGGCCGTTGACATGTGGACGCCGCCGTCGACCAGGTCGTCGCCACCGTCCTTTTGAAGTGGTGGACACCTTTGCCCCTTGATATATAAGTTTAAGGCACGACCTGGTCTTCATTTCTCAATCAAAACAGAACCATAGACCTTCCAAATACTCTCTAAGATCTCCAAGGTAATTTCTACAAAATTAAACCAAGATTCCACCTTAAAAGTTGGAAACTAGTTAGGAGAACGTTATACTATTGGTATTTAAGTATGAAGCTGATTATTAGAGTTGATGCTAAGATTCTAGTTGGGTTTTTCTAGATTTTAAGGTATGTATCATACCTTGCTCTTTTTAATTAAGTTTTTTATGGAAGAATTTCTTAGCTTAAAGTGTAGGAGATTATGTTATGAAGGGTGTAAAAAAGTTGTTGATGTGGCTGCCTTGAGGGTTGTTTTTGGTTGGAGTTTTGGAGAGATTTTTACTTGTTTATATTGCTATATGATGTTGTTGTTGTTGTTGTTGATGATGTTGTGTATGTTGTGGGATGTTTTGGAGTTGGATTGGAGTGAGAATTATAGGGGAAATGCTGCCCGAATTTCGTTAAGTTTCATTTGTACTTGAATTGGATAGTAAGTGATGTAAATGATCTAATTGTGACCTATGTTATCTTAATTATAGACTTGCAAACTCGAGAAGTAGACGTTGGATGTTTAGATAGACTTCGAGGTATGTTAAGGCTATTCCTTTCCTTCATTTTGGCATGATCTTTATGATTTGAACGAAAGAAGTAAATGAACAAGTTCCAAAGAATTCTATTCCTAGATGCTTTAGAGATCTCATATCTTTGGCTTTGTATGTATATTTGAGCATAGTTATGTCTGTAGTTCAAGAGTCCAGGATGATATCCAACGAGTCTTTCATATATTTAAATATATGTACAGCTATTTTCTCATACCGAGCCGCACTATAGTCGGCCGGGCACGGCACGTAAATGTGCACACCATTGCAGTAGGTACGTTATGAGGTTACCCTAGACGCGGGATGATATGATATATGGATCGGACTGCACGTTCCGCAGCACTAACATTTATGGATCGGGTTGCACGTTCCACAACACTAACAGTTATAACATAATATATGTATATGATTTTTGAAAGAAAGCATGCATATCAAATGCCCTCAGAGGCACTTTCAGTTATATAGAGTTATACCGATACTTCCAGATATACAGTCACATAGATGTATTCAGTATATGGATTAGCTTTTATGTCTCATATTTCTTTTCATGATTCTTACATATATGTTGCTTTTATGCCTTACATACTCAGTACATTATTCGTACTGACTTCCCTATTTCTTGGCGGGATGCGTTCATGCCTGCAGGTTCATGTAGACAGACAGCCAGTCCAGCTCGGTAGGACTCCCATCCAGCAGTAGTCAGTGCGCTTCACTTGGTTCGGAGCTGCAGCCTATTTTGGTATGCCATTTTGATGTATCTATACGGGTGTGACGGGGCCCTGTCCCGTCCTTTCTACAGCTTTGTACTCCTTTAGAGGTCTGTAGACAGTTGTACATAGTTGGGATGTCATGTAGCCTTATCGGCTTCTATTTTGTTGTACAGCATATACAGTGGCCTGGTCGGCTTGCCTGGTTGTTCCAGTATGTGTGTGTGTCTATATATATATATATATATATATATATATATATATATATATATATATATATATATATAGTACAGTATAGTTTTTGATGCATAGTTTGTTGTGCTGTTCTCATAGAATTCAGTATAGTACAGTTACGAGTCACATATGAGCCACCCTTTTATTCAGTAAAATCCAGGTACAAGTATGAGAGTGTCTAACAAGTAGAACTTGGGCACTCATCATTACTCATCGGTTTGGGTCGTGACAAAAATTATTGGCATCAAAAGCAATAACTAGTGGTATTAGAATCGTCATCATCAAAAGAGACTAAAAAGAGAAAGAAAGAGGAAAGGAGGAGAAATAGATTGGGGAACTTTAAACCGTACAATTGTGGAGAAGAATAAATGGGAACCTGGGTGAGCAGGTAATTACAGAGAAAAAAAATGGAGCTGATCAACATTGTTTGTCTCTCACAAATCAAATTGCTCCCAATCTAATGAATTAAAGTGACAATGTTCATCTCTCACAGTTTTATATGAATGATATACTGATAAATTGAAGAGTACCTTCAAAATGGAGCTGAATAACACCTCCTATTAGAGTTTTTGAAGCTAAACAAGGAAAGAATCGAGAGTTCTATAATGTTGCTATGCTAATGCTGCAAACAAAGTTGAAGATAGAGGATGTTACTGTTCACTTTTACGTGAGACATAAAAGCTACTTCATAATTTGGCCTCTATTTTGGATTGATTTTAGAGTCGCCACCTAATTAATTTAGGAAATTAGGAAACTAATTTGAAGGTTAATTAAGAAAAAACCTTTTTAGTACCGGAGTTCGGGCAAGAGTTCAGGTGATTCCCTGGGGAAAGTGCGAGGCACCCCAATATTAAGAATCCGTTAAATGCGGTTGACCTACTGTCACTACCCAAACTGTCGTCGTGATAGCACCCACACAAACACCCTGGTGGACGAACCATCCCCTTAATTCATTACTTATTAAATGACGAAAAAGACTTAAATAACCTGATCAATTGTAATAAGTCTAAGTCAATAACATAAATAATAAGTGTTGAAGTACTAAGTCGTAATACAATCCCCAGAAATGATGTCACCGTACAAGAACAACTAACCAACGATGTCTAAAATTAATACATATGTTTGAAATGCAAATGAAAATGTCTAATGAAATAGTAGTATACAAATAGGAAGGAACTCTAGGGCTGAATGGCAGGTAGGTAGCTCACCCTCGGAATCCAAGCAGCAAATAGCTTCAGGGCTAGAATCGGGGTCTGGTAGAAGGTCCTGCCTCAAATTCTGCACTCAGCAAAAGTGCAACAAGAGTAGTATCGGTACACACACGTACTGGTAAGCATCATAGGCCGACTAAGATTAGTTCACGCATATAAGTACAAAATCAACAAGATAAATAGATAGGCACAGATAACCACTAAATTCACAGAAGATCACACAACCGGATCATAGCCTAAGGTAAAACACCTAAACACAAGTCTGTGAAGGTTCCCATATTCCCTCAAAGTAACCACAATCATGAATACAACCAACGATCCAGTCAATCTATGTAAAATGTAATGATGATGTATTCAATGCAATGAAATGGACGTCATGCAATTCAATGGCCCGTATCTCAACCTGTACACACATGCTCCGGACGGAATATCAACGTCTTGGCAGTCATGACCCACGGGGGACCCATGGCATCTATGTACTGCTCTCTCTAGAATGTCCCATCGGATCACAAGCACACATACCTTCCGCTCCAGAACAATCCTCGGACCACAGATTCACATAATGCTTTCATTAAGGGGTCACATTCTCTTTCATAGTTACCATAAATCTTTCATCATCAGTACCACATTTCTTTCATCACATCGTTTCCACACTATTTCCATCATGTATGAGTGTATAAATGCAATAACGCTAAATCAAATGCAATCTGTGCTAATGAACATGCATGGAAATCACAACAATAGAAGCCACATCAAGACTTGCATAAATCACAACAACAATGGAAATGGAATATACATCGAGTTAGGATCACTGTAGTGAATCTATCACATCACGTCACTCCAAACACATAAACAAGTACACCATGTGTCACAATGCCTAAAATAACGGCAACAAGCCCACATAATCATAAGTCATACCAACCTAAATGTATATCTATCCCAACCCGAAGACCTAATCATGCTTTCTCCTATCAATTCTACGCATACATACGTCTCACTAATTAAAGTATAACTAAAGTAAGTCGTAACCTACCTCAACTACTGAACAGGAGCCACGTACTAGTCCACCTGAGCCTTTCCTTTTTGAAGCGCCTCAAAATGATCGAAGTCTAATAATATCAATTCTAAGTAAGTAAATGACCATAACATAATCAACTATTTGGAAAAAGAGTTGGGTGGGAAAGTTACCCAAAATACCCCTAACAAACCACGAGGGCAAAATCATCAATTAAGGGCAAACCTATCTAAATAGTCATTAACCTTAATTTCATGGAGTTCTAGTCACAATTTGTCCCTCAATTTCATCAATTGCACCAAAACTCCCAATTTAGTATGGAACCCTGATTCCATAATTGAACTTTTTAAGCAAAGGGAGATTTAAGCCTAGAATCTAATTTCCTCATGATTAGATAGTAGGAATCAGTGATTAACTAAATCAATAATCAATTAGATAAAAAGGGTTTTAATATCACAAGTCTAGGTTTCCATACCCATCTTCCCCATAGTTCATGAACACCATGGATGCTAATAAATCAAGAATAAAACACTAGAATAAGGCATAAAGAATTTCCCTAAGATGATTCAACCACACTTCTTTAGAAATCTCCCACAACGCTCCTTAGGATCAGGTTTTTGGTGAATGGGAATAATGGTTTGAAGTTGGGGAATGAAATAAAGTTTCTGATTCAGCGATCATCGCTGGGGGGGAGGGAATATCGCTTTTGCGATCTCGCCTTAGCGGATACTCGTCTGATGGGGCGGACTACATTAATTGATTCGTATTTCCGCTCCTGCACGGCAAGGGAACCGCAGGGGCGAATCCATTCCACTGGGGCGAGACATTAGAAACCAGAAAAACTCTAGTTTCACCAAGTTTAAACCCAAGATCTCGACATCCATCTGAGACCTTCCAGATGCAAACCAAACATGCAGACACAAGTAAAAACATGCTAAGAACCTATTCGTGACCTCGAAATTCCCAATAGGGATCACCCTGACTCGGTCAACCCCCAGACGGCTAAAATCAAGTTTCTAACCAAGTACTCAAAATACACCCAAAGCCTCGGGAACTGAACTAGCCACCCCACCAAGTCATAAACAACCCTCCGGACCTCACAGAATCGATGAAATTCTGAAAAAGATTCGTTTACCTAAAAGTCAAATACTGATCAAACGCTTTCACTTAAGGCTTTAATTCTTCTAACTTTTACTAGAAACGCACAAATACCTCGGGAACTGGGTCGTCGAGGGTAATATGGTCAAAACACGTATAACGATCGATGGGTCTTTACATCATATACCAATTAAACAACCGTTTGTCCTTGAATGGATAAGGAATGAAATGAAGGAAAGGTACCTGACTGGGTGAAAAGCTGGGATGTCTACTACGTATGTCAGCCTCGGTCTCAAAGGGAACAAATGAGGTATATGGGTAAGGGATCTGGTCCTTAGGGGGAATACAAGGGATGCCACTTTGTCATCATCAAAAAGGGGAAAATTGAAAGAAATAATATGTTTTGATGACACGACAAACCCTAAAGAACCAAATACAATTAGGTTCATCTTTCTAAACTTAGTTAACCTTATGATATCTCATATGCTGCTTGTCTAACATGCTCCTTGAAGGATCAGATGCATGCAAAAATTGCTCATATATGAGAGACCACATATGTTGATTCAGAAGGATCAGATAGGATCAGGTCTCCAGCCTGCTAAGACAACAATGCAGTTGTAGAGCTACTGATAGTGTATCAAGTACTTACAACGTGTTCGCAGAACAGATAAGAAACCAGGTTCCCCCAGATAAAGGTTTTGGTCACTGAAGCTGAAAGTCAAAATCCACAAATGTAAAGTGAGTGGCTGAAAAGTACAATGCAGCTGTACAGCAGTACCTCATCAAGGTCGACTAATTAACAGTCCAGAGCTCATGAGTGGCCATCTCTACTCTCTCTCTCTCTCTCTCTGTGTGCTTATATAAACGTCATCTTCCAAGAGAAGATTCATTCTTGTACAATCCGAAAATGGCTCCATCCAAAGTGCAAGTCTCCACCATTCAAGGTGTTCCTCAAGAACAGAGCTACAATAACCCAAAGGACTAGGTCCAGAACTGAAGATGTTTAAGGTCTTTAGGTTGTTGAGTCTTTGTTCTTTTGTGCTTAAACTGTAAACATGCTCTTTTACGAAAAGAAGCTGTTTGTAGGTGTCCAAAATTCTCAAGGTTGCTTCCACAAGATCTTGAGTGGTACACTAGGCTAGAGTTAGCTTAGGTGTATTAGTGTGTGGCTAGAGTTAGTCACTGTGGTGAATTCTCAAAGGGTGCCTTTGAGTGGTACACTAAGCTAGGGTAAGTCTAGGTGTATTAGTGTGCTTGGCTGGGTAGTCAAGGGTGAGGGTTGCGTAAGCGTTATTATAAGGGTGAGAAATTATGGGAGTTAAATTCCTAGCTTACGATAGAATTGTAACCTGAGTTGCTCGGTCAGTGGAGTTGAAATCCTACATAAGTAGGTTCTGCTTTATAATCCCTTGAGCAAGGAGTTTTCACGTAAAAATCTTGTGTTGATTCTCGTACTGCATTGCATAAGGGAACTAGTACACGACCAGATCCCTTATATACTGTTTGGCGAGTGCACGACATGTATCAATTTGTATCAGAGCAGGTTCTTTCTAAACGGTTAACACCTAGAAAGGATCTCCATCATGGCTAGTTCACCAAACCTAAAAAGAAAAAAAAAAGAATCTCTAGAAGGCACAGAGGAACCAGGTCCAAGAGGCAGCAGAATCTCCAGAAGGCATAGAGGAACCTGGTCCCTCCATTACCCCACTCGAAGCTAAATATCGAGTAACTGATGTTGTATCAAGCACTCATGAGGCTGTTCAAAGAAGTAAAACAACTCCCTGCTACAATAAAGAAGTGGATGTCAGGCTTCTGAAGATGACAATGGTGGACCGAACATGAAGGAACCTAGTCCCTCGATTACTCGATTGCTAAAGTTGATTCTGCAAGACAGAGGACCAGGTAGCAGAAATCTTCACCAGGGCACTAAGTAGGTAGCACCTTGAAAGAAATCGCTTGGAGTTGGGCTTATCAACTAGTTGACCTTCCACAAGTTACCTAAATTATCGGCTATGACGAGAGGATAGGTACATGCTGAAAGTGTTTTTTGGCGACATTGAACTCAGTTCTATACTATTACAGGTATTCTCAAGACAATACAACGATAAGTGACATTGCATTCCTCAGAGACTTGGCCCTCATTTTCAAAACTTGTTCAGGAACCTGGTTCCTGTGACTCAGGTTAGTAGTCTCATCAGTACTTGTGTGTCTTTAAACTGCCTAGAGTGCCATGTTATTAAAATGTCTTCCCGCCTATAACCTCTAAACTCTATCAAAACCCATAAATTCTTCTTTTCCAAAATCCCTAAATCCATCTGAACTAAACCCTAAGCCGAAGGACCTCCACTCAGGGGGAATATGTTGATGAACTGAAAAAAAAGGAAATCTAGTGAGGGAACTAGTTAGATGAAGAAAACGTGGCACCAGTTAATATGGTG
Organism: Lycium barbarum; assembly: GCF_019175385.1. NCBI lineage: Eukaryota > Viridiplantae > Streptophyta > Magnoliopsida > Solanales > Solanaceae > Lycium > Lycium barbarum. The sequence goes on along the minus strand of NC_083342.1, from coordinate 25,615,045 downwards.
GAAGTGGATAGTGAAGAAAAGAAAGTGGAAGACACTCCACTTAAGATGAAGACAACAGGGGTTTGCACAGGGACTTGGTGCTGATGTTACAAAAATTTTTATGTAAAAGAGCAAAAAAGTTATGCCAGGAAAGACAACAGTGGTTGCTGCACAAGAACCTGATGTTGAGAATGAAGAGTCAGAGGCGAAGAAAGCTAAGACTCTACATATTAACATTCAAAAGTGTGAAATGGGAGGTGAGGAACTTGGTTCCTTTAAGTCACTGAAAGTAGAGAATGCAAAACTGAAGGCACAAGTGGAGGAACTGAATAGGCACCTAGTCCATGACCAGCAAACTGTAAATGAGAGAATCGACAAGCTCCTCAAGCTAATCTATTGACCTGATCCTTCCTCCTAGCAGTTCATTTCCTTTGCTTATATCTCCTATCTCATATAACCCTCTACTTCTAAACCCTTTATGAATGTTTTGACCCCTTTGACTATGGCGCTTATGGTAGTTTAGTCCTCATATTTTTTATTGTTGGCACTGCTAAATGTTGTTCTGCTAAAATCATAGTGGGAATTTTCTCTGATCTATGCAATGCTTGTTTGTTATTGAGTATTGCCTATGTTGTGTTGCCCCAGTGGCCATGAGTTAATGTTGCTAAACTTCTTTTTTCTTGTGCTACCGTATTTACTCTTTTCGATGATGCCAAAAAGGGAAAGTATTCTAATTCCAGGTGGGGGATTGATAGTTTGCTGCTGCCGCTACTAACATGTTGCTATGAGATAGATCTGGGATTTGATAGTTGGTTGCTGCCATGTTGATAGATCTGGTTCTCAAGGGAAATATCGTCTACAAGTTTGTCATCATCAAAAAGGGGGAAATAAAGTGTATTCTATGTTTTGATGATTGTCAAACTGTGAATAACCAGAGAGAGACCCGATCTTTAATTTGTTCTCTCCGTACATCTTACTCAAGGGACTAATTGATATATATGAGAGAGACATATATGGAAGACAGGGTGAAGAGGTCTGTAAGCTGGGCAAGTGAGGGTAACCAGGTCCTCCATACTGCTATTGTTGTGATTGAAAGATAGGTCTGATCCGCAGAGGGAACAGGTGGAAATCTGGTTCTCAGGGGAATATCAATTATATGTTCATCATCATCAAAACGAGGGAAATTGATATGTCATGACATGTTTTGATAATTTGACAAACCTTATTCAAAGAACCAGATTACTACGAGGTCTTAGTCTTAGGGGGAACAAATGAGGTATCTGGATAAGGGATCTGGTCCTTAGGGAGAATACAAGGGATGTCGCTTTGTCAACATCAAAAGGGGGGAAATTGATAAGAAATGATATGTTTTGATGACATGACAAACCTTAAGAAACTAGATATAATTAGGTTCATCTGTCTGAACTTAGTTAACCTTATGATATCTCATATGCTGCTTGTCTAATATGCTCCTTGAAGGATCAGATGCCTGCAGGAATTGCTCATTTATGAGAGACAAGATATGTTGATTCAGAAGGACCAGATGGGATCAGGTCTCCAGCCTGCTCAGCTAACAATGCAGCTATAGAGCTACTGACAGTGTATCCAGTACTTACAACGTGCTCGAAGAACAGATGAGGAACCAAGTTCCTCCAGATAAAGGTTCTGGTCACTGAAGCTGAAAGCCCAAATCCACAGCTATAAAGTGAGTGGCTGAAAAGTACAATGCAGCTGTACAGCAGTACCTCATCAAGGCTGACTAATTAATGGTCCAGATCTCAGAAGTGGTTATCTCTACTCTCTCTCTCTCTCTCTCTCTCTCTCTCTCTCTCTCTCTCTCTCTCTCTCTCTCTCTCTCTCTCTCTCCCTCTCCGTGCATATAAAGACATCATCTTCCAAGAGAAGATTCATTCTTGTACAATTCGAAAATTACTCCATCGAAAGTGCAAGACTCCACCTTTCAAGGTGTTCCTCAAGAATAGAGCTACAGCAACCCGAAGGACCAGGTCCAGAACTGAAGATGTTTTAGGTCCTTAGGTTGTTTAGTCTTTGTTCTTTTGTGCTTAAAATGTAAACCTACTCTTCCGTGAAAAGAAGTTGTTTGTAGGTGTCCAAAATTCTCAAGGTTCCTTCCACAAGCTCTTGAGTGGTACACTAGGCTAGAGTTTTCTTAGGTGTATTAATGTGTAGCTAGAGTTAGTCACGGTGGTGAATTCTCAAAGGGTGCCTTTGAGTGGTACACTAGGTTGGGGTACGTCTAGATGCATTAGTGTGCTTGGCTAGGGGTAATGAAGGGTGAGGCTTGCATAAGCGTTATTGTAAGGGTGAGAGATTATGAGAGTTAATTCCTAGCTTACGATAGAGTTGTAACCTAAGTTGCTCGGTTAGTAGAGTTGAAATCCTACAGGGGTAGGTCGTGATTTTTAATTCTTTGAGCAAGGAGTTTTCCACGTAAAAATCTTGTGTTGATTCTCGTACTGCATTACATAAAAGGAACTAGTACACGACCAGGTCCCTCATATACTGTTTGGTGAGTGCATGGCTTGTATCAGAACTCAACAATATACGTTTCATCCTACCCCACCCATAGTGCTATCTCATATCACGATACATCTTGGTAGCACTAGAATAAATAGAATATCTAGAACTGTAAGCCTCCTCTAAAATCAACCTAATCAAGCCACCAACCCGAGGAACACAAACACGACCCTTAATCCTCAAAACCCTCTCACTATCTAGAATGCCTCCTTGGCCTCTCCACTCAACATTTTTTCATGAATCTTGCACAACTTAGCATCTTCGAACTTCTTTGCCTTAATCTGATCCAAAAGCGAAGACCTCCCCTTAACACATATTGAAGGCTATGGTGATTGCTGTAAACCTCACAATTGACCCTATACAAGTAGTGCCTCCAAATCTGCAAAGAAAAAGCTACTGCCTCTAACTCCAAGTCGTGGGTGGGGTAGTTCTTCTCATGAACCTTCAATTGCCTCGAAGCATAGGCAATAACCTTACCATCCTGCATTAGAACACAACCCAAACCTATACACAAAGCATCATAATGCACGGTTAAATCCTTCCCCTCAACTAGTAAAGATAAAATAGAAGCCGAAGTCAATAGAGTCTTGAACTTTTTGAAACTCCCTTCACACTCATCGAACTATTGAAAAGGCACATTCTTCTGAGTCAGATGAGTTAAATGGAAAGCTATCAAAGAAAATCCTTCACAAACCAACGGTAATAACTGGCGAGACCCACAAAACTCCGGATCTCATTCACTGAAGTGGGCCTAGCCCAATCTCGTACTGCCTCAATCTTCTTAGGATCCACCGTAATCCTGTCCTTTGATACAACAAGCCCCAAGAATGCTACTGATTCGAGCCAAAACTCACACTTAGAAAACTTAGCATAAAGTTCCTTTTCCTTCAACAATCCAAGTACAATCCTCAAGTGTTACTCATGATCTTCCTTGTTGCACGAATACAGTATGACGAAGGAATCCAAGTATGGCTTGAAAATACCATTCATCAGGTCCATAAAAGCTGCCAGGGCATTAGTAAGCCCGAAAGACATAACAAGGAACTCGTAATGACCATAACGAGTCCTAAAGGCCGTCTTAGGAATATCCTTGGCCTGATCTTCAACTGATGATAGCCCGACCTCAAATCAATCTTAGAAAACACGGAAGCTCCCTGAAGCTGGTCAAACAGATCATCAATGCGGGGAATAGGATACTTATTTCTAACAGTGACCATGTTCAACTTGTTGTAATCAATACACATCCGTATCGATCTATCCTTCTTCTTCACAAAAAGCATAGGAGTGCCCCAAGGGAAGACGCTCGGTCTAATGAAACCCCTTCTAAGGAGATCTTGCAACTGTTCTTTCAACTCTCTCAACTCAGTCGGTGCCATCCGATATGGCGAAATAGAAATAGGATGAGTCCTCAGCTCCAAATAAATGTACAAATCGATATCACGATTGGGTGGCATACCCGGCAGGTCCGTAGGAAACACCTCCACGAACTCGCTTGCCACAGGAACAAACTCAAGTAACGGAGTGTCAGCACTGGTATCACGAATATAGGTCAAGTAGGCCAGACATTCTCTATCCACTAATTTTCTGGCTCGAAAGAATGAAATAATCTTCTTCGGGGAGGGAGTAAGTACCCTTCCACCTAAATCTAGGAATACCTGGCATAGCTAGAGTGACTGTCTTAGCGCGACAGTACAAAATCGCATGGTAAGGAGACAACCAACTCATACCCAAGATTACATCGAAATCTACCATATCAAGAATCACCAAGTCTACCCACATACCATAACCTATAAACGTAACCGTACAAGATCGATAGACTCGATCTACAACAACAGAATCTCCGATCAAGGTAGATCATGAATAGGCACGTCAAGTAGATCACAAATCATATCCAAACCCATAGAGAAATATGTAGACACATAAGAGAAAGTAGAACCCGGGTCGAATAACACTAAAGCCACCCTGTGACAGACAGAGATATTACCTGTGATAATTGCATCGGAAGCTTCGGCCTCTGGTATGCCAGGAAAAGCATAGAAATGAACCCGTCCCTTGTTAGCCTACAAAACTCCATGACCACCCTGACCCGATTGTGCTCCGCCCCTACATGGATGATGTCTACCCCTACCTGACTGAGATCCTCCTCTACTAGGCTGGGTGCCATCTCTACCAGATGTGTGGCCACCCCTCCCAGGTTGTGCACGGCCTCTACCATAAAATCCACCACTCCAGTAGATGAAGCTGGTGCTCTGGGGGTCTGGTACTGAGTACTCTGACCCTTCTATCTGAGTTAGGGACAGTTCCTCTTGAAATGCCTCGGCCCTCCACACTTCTAATATCACTGGTCAAGCACAAGTCGCTGAACAAAAACTCAAGAACCCGAATACCCACCATGATCAGAGAATCTGGAATACGACCCCGCTTGTTGCCTTGAAGTATTGGGCCCTGAAGACCCGCCAACTGATGTCTGCATAGCCGACTGAATCGGGCGACTGGAATAGATCTGGGAACTCTGCCCATACTGGCCCTACCCTCTGGAGATTGAACCACTGAAGCCGCCCCCCTTACGGGGCCTTCTTATCATTACTCTTACCAAAGTTATCCTATCTCACAGACTCAATTGTAGTGACATGATCAACTACCTCTTGGAATAAAGCCCCTGCCTAACTGAAGAGCTGACAACTTCAAAGCAGTGTTCAACCCCTTGAAAAATCTCTTCACTCTCTCCGCCTCTATAGGTAGCAACTAAAGTGCATATCTGGACGAAGAGTGAAAATGAGCCTCATACTCGGCAACTGATGAACCTCTCTACTCAATGTGACTAAACTCATCACGCCTTCTATCTCTCAATGTACATGGGACGTACTTCTCTAAAAAGATGTGATAAAATTGAGTCCATGTCAACGGAGTCAATCAGTAGGTCTGCACTAAACGTACGCTCTCCACCATAGCTTGGCATTACCCAATAACTGAAAAGTCACAAACTCAACCCCGTGGCTCTCTACTGCCCCCACCTTGTGGAGTCTTTCATGACAGTCGCTGATAAACTCATAGGCATCCTCCTGCTGGGTGCCGTAAAAGACGGGAGGCTTCATTTTAGTGAACCTCCAAAACAAATCATGCTCCTCACCGGTCATCACCGGGCCTGCCATGGGTCTAGGGAAAAGGTTTGGTTCTGGAATCTTATCCATACGTGGAGCCACAGCCGCAGCAGGCTGTGCCTCTGGAGCACGGAACCTTTTTGGAATCTGCTCAACTAATCTCACCCCTTGACCATCTGGTGCAGCCGGTAACACACCTGCCTGAGTCAATCCCTCAAGCAGGTTCAGCACATGAACCAAAGCATCGGACAACACTGGAGTAGCTATAATGTCAAGCTAAGTTGGTGCTGGTCCTAACTCCGCCTCCTCATCATGACCGGTTGATTGCTCGGGAGAGATTGATCTATAGCGGGCCTGACCAGCCACGGTTGCACTACCCCTAGCCGATGCTGCCCCTCTGCCTCTACCCCATTCACGGCCTCTAGCCTGGGTCCTAGCACGTGCTGCGGCCCCAAAAGCCGGTAATAGTGCCTCATCAACTGCTGCTCTAGCACGAATCCTCACCATTTGTGAGAGAATAGAAGGAGAAATCAGATACTAATTTGAACCAACTAGATACCAATTAGAATCAAGTAGCACGAAAGGGAAGAAATAATTAGAGTTTTCCTAGTGCCGATCCACAAGACTATACTAGACATGTTCTTATGCAGATGAGATAGGTGAACCTAAAGCTCTGATACTAACTTTTCACGACCCAAACTTCCATCGTGATGGCACCCACACTAACTCCCCTAGTGGGCGAACCATCCCCTTAATTCACTACTTATTAAATTATGAAAAAGACTTAAATAACCTGATCAATAGTAATAAGTCTAAAGTCAATACCATAAATAATAAGTGCGGAAGATACTAAGTTATAATACAATCCCCAGAAATGAAGTCACCGTACAAGAACAACTAACTAACAATGTCTAAGAATAATACATATGTCTGAAATACAAATGAAAATGTCTAATGGAATAGTAGTAGACAAATAGGAAGGAACTCCAGGGCTGCATGGCAGGTAGGTAGCTCACCCTCAGGATCATAGCAGCGAATAGCCTTAAGGCTAGAATCGGGGTTTGGCAGAAGGTCCTGCCTCAAAATCTGCACTCAGGAAAAGTGCAGCAAGAGTGGTATCACTACACACACGTATTGATAAGCATCATAGGCCGACTAAGATTAGTTCACGCATATAAGCACAAAATCAACAAGATAAAAAGATAGGCACAAATAACCACTCAATTCAAAGAAGATCACCAACTGGATCATAGCCTCAAGTGAAACACCTAAACACAAGTGGTTCTAATATTGCCTCAAAGTAACCACAATCACGAATACAACTAACAATCTAGTCAATCTATGTAACATGTGATGATGATGTATGCAATGAGATGAAATGAACGTCATGCAATTCAATGGCCAGTATCTCAATCTGTACACACATGCTCCCGACGGAATATCGACGTCTCGGCAGTCATGACCCACGGGGAACCCATAGCATCCATGTACCACTCACTCCGAAACGTCCCATCAGATCATGAGCACACATAGCTTCCGCTCTGGAACAATCCTTGGATCACGGTGTCACGACCCAACTAAAGGGCCATGACGGGTACCCGGAGCTAGGCCACCGAGCACCACCTTTCAGACCTATCATATCATCAACTCAACCTGAACATACACCATTCTCAATACAAGCTTACTATGAAACAATATTCAATTACATCTCAAGATATACATGTACATAGGCCCTCGAGGCTACAAAATGATGTGCAAAACATACACTAAATAGATCATAAGACAACTACTACCCACATACATGTATCTGCGAGCCTCTAACTAGAGCACTGAAATCATAAGGACGGGACAGGATCCCGCCATGCCCCAAATAAATACACAAAAGAATATACCAATAAACGGCAACTCCGGAGAAGTGGAGTGCTCCCGTGTGCCTACTGATAATGCTCATAGGGATCTGGACCGCCTCCTTGTCTACCAGCGGACATGAACGCGGTGCCCACAAAAGAAGGGACGTCAGTACGAATATTGTAGTGAATATGTAAGGCATGAATAATGACATAATAAAGAAATAAGGAACATGAGAGAAGGAGATAACCTGCACATATAATTGCCTCTTAAGGCGGATACCATGCATGCTAACTTTTACTCTTAAAATCCACATCATAACACATATGCGCGCACACACACACATCATCATCATCATCATCATCACTAGCCCGCGTCCGGGTATCTCGCGTCTGGGATAGTCATCTCACGCCGCCCACTAGTGGTGACTGCCCGGCCAATTATGCCCGGTGCAACTATTATCATCCATAAGCCACCCACTTACGCCCAGCGTAGTGGTGTCTGTCGGGCCAACTAGGCTCGGTATAATCATATATGAAAATAAGCATGCATGTGAGCCCAACTAAAGCCACAATCATATCGGAGTGACGTAAGGTCGGTGACCTCCGATTATATTATGGATCAAACATCATCACTAGGTCTCACCTTGAAGGAACTAATATCATGAGGTGAGATGGCCAAAAATGAATAACATCAAGGAAATTATGAAAATAAGATCATAAAGCTGATATTAGCATCAATTCATAAGATTTGGAATCTCTAAAAGTAAAATCATCATCATCGCTATTATTATAGAACACATCTTATCTCTTTCTCATAAAAAACTCTTGAGAATCTTTAACTTTCATCCTTTGGGATGTAAGAAGGTCATGGAAATATAGAGAGGAAAGCATAATATAGAAGTCATGCCTTTGAAAGAAAGAGGACTAACCTTAACATACCTTTATGTCTTCTTAATAACTAATCGCTCTCCTTCCAAGCTCACAACTCTACATTCAAAAGAATTTGTGCTAAGGTTAGATCATTAGAAACACGCTTAATTTTAAGCTAAAGCGGCTAAAAGGCTAACGAAAATTGGGCAGCATTTCCTTTGTTTCGACAACTTTCTCCATACATTAAACAACTCCCAAACATCAATAGCAACACCCATAATATCATAATTAATAAAATTCTTCAAGTTAAACATTGTTCAACCCTCAAAACTCTTTTTCAAAGTCATTCATAACCATAATTACAACAGAACACCATATTCATTTACGTATAATACTTCCTCAACACCTTTAGTATCATTCATAACAAGATTATACTCATAGCATACTAAGAATCATGACTTGAGTTAACTCACTACTCAACATATCATTATTTCCATATTTGAGCTCAGATTCTATTTTCTTCTCTCATCCAAGTCATTCAACCACTCAAATACTTTAATAACATGGAATGGATGTAAAACTCACCTTTGATCATGTAGAAATGAAACCTGGATAAAGATACTTCACTAGAGAAAAACCCCAACTTCAATACCAAAGGAATTCTTGACTTCTACAAACCCTAGTGAGCCTCTTTGCACTTGATTCACTTGATTCTTGGTGTTTAATCCTTGATTTCCCTTGGATTTGTGTTAATATGGTGTGTGGAATATTCTAGAGCTCTCAAAAGGTGTGGAGAGTGTGGGAAATGAAAATTTGGAACAGGGATCGTGCATATATGAAAAGAGAAAAAAGTGACTCAACCCGGTTATACGGCCAATTATACGGGCCATATAAATTATACGGTCTATACAATTGGACCGTATAATCCTACCAGGGGTCACTCTCCTCTGGAAGCATTCTACGGACCATTATACAGGCCATATAAATTATACGGTCCGTACAAATGGCCGTACAATCTGAAATTTCCCGAAACTTGCTCTAGCCGCTTCATTCAACCTCCAATCCTTGCAGAACCTTCTTGGCACTTGTTTAACACTTCATTAACCATCTAAGGAGCCCTATAGCTTCTCCTTAAGACATTACTAAACATTGTTACCTCGATAATCGCTAAACCTTCACAAACACAACTTATGCTTCACTTCCTTCACAAGTTTAATTTCTCCGATTCGTAATCCTTCAAAATCTTGTAGTATACACCTTTAAGCTACCAAATACCCTCCTTAAGGTCACGTGGACTTATGTTCACCTTAAGCTTGCATTAGTCTATTCACAGCACAACAACCCGAAATGTCCGAGGTGTAACACATGAATTCACATAATGCTTTCATCAAGGTGTCACATTTTCTTTCATAGTTACCATAAATCTTTCATCATCAGTACCAAATTTCTTTCATCACATCGTTTCCACACCATTTCCTTCATGTATGAGTGTATAAATGCAATCAATGCCAATGAACATGCTATGGAAATCATAACACCAGAAGCCACATCAAGAATTGTATAAATCACAACAACCATGGAAATGGAATCAACATCGAGTTTGCATCACTATAGTGAATCTATCACACCACATCACTCCAAACATATAAACAAGTACACATTATCAGAAGTCATACCAACCTAAATGTTTATCCATCCCAACATCATGTCCGAAGACCTAATCTTGCTTTCTCCCGTCAATTCGACGCATACATACGTTTCACTAATCAAAGTATAACTAAAGTAAGTCGTAACCTACCTCAATTGCCGAACAGGAACCACGTACTACTCCATCTGAGCCTTCCCTTTCTGAAGCGCCTCAAAACAATCAAAGTCTAATAACATAAATTCTAAGTAAGTAAATGACCACAACATTATCAACTATTCGGAAAAAGAGTCCGGTGGGAAAGTTACCCAAAATACCCCTAACGAACCACGAGGGCAAAAACAAAAATTAAGGGCGAAATTACACTACCCTAGTCTAAATAGTCATTAACCTTAATTTCATGGAGTTCTAGTCACAATTTGTCCCTCAGTTTCATCAATTACACCAAAACTCCCAATTTAGTAAGGAACCCTGATTCCATAATTGAATTTTTGAAACAAACGGAGATTTAAGCCTAGAATCTAATTTCCTCACGATTAAATAGTAGGAAACAATGATTAGCCAAATCAATACTCAATTAGATAAAAAGGGTTTTAATATCACAAGTCCAGGTTTCCATACCCATCTTCCCCATAGTTCATGAACACCATGGATGCTAATAAATCAAGAATAAATTGCTAGAATAAGGCATAAAGACTTACCCCGTGATGATTCCACCACACTTCTTCAAAAATCGCCCACAACACTCCTTAGGATTAGATTTTTGGTGAATGGGAATAATGGTTCAAAGTTGGGGCATGAAATAAAGTTTCTGATTCAGTGACCATCGTTGGGCAAAGGGAATGTAGCTTCCGCGGTCCAGCCTTAGCGGATTCTCGCCCACTGGGGCAGACTTCATTAAATGACTCAAATTTCCGCTCCTGTGGGCCAAGTTCTACTTGGGCGGACCTGCAGGGGCGAATCCATTCTGCTTTGGCGAGACATCAGAAACCAAAAAGACTCTGGTTTCACCACGTTTCAGCCCAAGATCCCAACATCCATCCGAGACCTCCCGGATACAAACCAAACATGCAGACACAAGTAAAAACATGCTACGAACCCATCCGTGACCTCAGAATTTCCAACGGAGACCACCCTGATTCGGTCGCCCCCCAAACGACTAAAATCAAGTTTCCAATCAAGTACTCAGAACGCACCCGAAATCCTCGGGAACCAAACCAGTAAACCCACTAAGTCATAACCCTCTAGACCTTTGATGGGATCCGGTGCGTTAGTGCTGGTATGATCGCATACGTTATTCCTAGCGCTCTAAATTCTATAAAGCCCTTTAAATGGTCATAACATTGCGCTCGCACGTCCGATTTACGCGATTTTTTTTTTATTTTGCGTATTTTTGCGAGATCTACCCGCCCAAACTGCCGCAAGGCGGTTTGGCCGAGCCGATTTTCGAAAAAACACCTGTTATCGCATTCAATTTCAATATTTCTCCAAATTGGTGCACAATTTTCATTCATCTTCAGTAAAAATCTAGTGATAAAAAATATTTAGTTAAAAGAGACAAAAGAAGGGATGCACAACACGAGGACTTCCTAGGGGGTCACCCATCCTAGTACTACTCTTGCCCAAGCGCGCTTAACTTCGGAGTTCTGATGGGATCCGGTGCGTTAGTGCTGGTATGATCGCATCCGTTATTCCTAGCGCTCTAAATTCTATAAAGCCCTTTAAACGGTCATAACATTGCGCTCGCACGTCCGATTTACGCGATTGTTTATTTGATTTTGCGTATTTTGCGAGATCTACCCGCCCAAACTGCCGCAAGGCGGTTTGGCCGAGCCGATTTTTGAAAAAACACCTGTTATCGCATTCAATTACAATATTTCTCCAAATTGGTGCACAATTTTCATTCATCTTCAGTAAAAATCTAGTGATAAAAAATATTTAGTTAAAAGCGACAAAAGGAGGGATGCAACACGAGGACTTCCCAGAGGGTCACCCATCCTAGTACTACTCTCGCCCAAGCACGCTTAACTTCGGAGTTCTGATGGGATCCGGTGCGTTAGTGCTGGTATGTTCGCATCCGTTATTCCTAGCGCTCTAAATTCTATAAAGCCCTTTAAACGGTCATAACATTGCGCTCGCACGTCCGATTTACGCGATTTTTTTTTATTTTGCGTACTTTTGCGAGATCTACCCGCCCAAACTGCCGCAAGGCGGTTTGGCCGAGCCGATTTTCGAAAAAACACCTGTTATCGCATTCAATTTCAATATTTCTCCAAATTGGTGCACAATTTTCATTCATCTTCAGTAAAAATCTAGTGATAAAAAATATTTAGTTAAAAGCGACAAAAGGAGGGATGCAACACGAGGACTTCCCAGGGGGTCACCTATCCTAGTACTACTCTCGCCCAAGCACGCTTAACTTCGGAGTTCTGATGCGATCCGGTGCGTTAGTGCTGGTATGATCGCATCCGTTATTCCTAGCGCTCTAAATTCTATAAAGCCCTTTAAACGGTCATAACATTGCGCTCGCACGTCCGATTTACGCGATTTTTTTTTTATTTTGCGTACTTTTGCGAGATCTACCCGCCCAAACTGCCGCAAGGCGGTTTGGCCGAGCCGATTTTCGAAAAAACACCTGTTATCGCATTCAATGAAAAACATTTCTCCAAATTGGTGCACAATTTTCATTCATTTTCAGTAAAAATCTAGTGATAAAAAATATTTAGTTAAAAGCGACAAAAGGAGGGATGCAACACGAGGACTTCCTAGGGGGTCACCCATCCTAGTACTACTCTCGCCCAAGCACGCTTAACTTCGGAGTTTTGATGGGATCCGGTGCGTTAGTGCTGGTATGATCGCATCTGTTATTCCTAGCGCTCTAAATTATATAAAGCCCTTTAAACGGTCATAACATTGCGCTCGCACGTCCGATTTACGCGATTTATTTTTATTTTGCGTATTTTTGCGAGATCTAGCCGCCCAAACTGCCGTAAGGCGGTTTGGCCGAGCCGATTTTCGAAAAAACACCTGTTATCGCATTCAATTACAATATTTGTCCAAATTGGTGCACAATTTTCATTCATCTTCAGTAAAAATCTAGTGATAAAAAATATTTAGTTAAAAGCGACAAAAGGAGGGATGCAACACGAGGACTTCCCAGAGGGTCACCCATCCTAGTACTACTCTCGCCCAAGCACGCTTAACTTCGGAGTTCTGATGGGATCCGGTGCGTTAGTGCTGGTATGTTCGCATCCGTTATTCCTAGCGCTCTAAATTCTATAAAGCCCTTTAAACGGTCATAACATTGCGCTCGCACGTCCGATTTACGCGATTTTTTTTTATTTTGCGTATTTTTGCGAGATCTACCCGCCCAAACTGCCGTAAGGCGGTTTGGCCGAGCCGATTTTCGAAAAAACACCTGTTATCGCATTCAATTACAATATTTGTCCAAATTGGTGCACAATTTTCATTCATCTTCAGTAAAAATCTAGTGATAAAAAATATTTAGTTAAAAGCGACAAAGGGAGGGATGCAACACGAGGACTTCCCAGGGGGTCACCCATCCTAGTACTACTCTCGCCCAAGCACGCTTAACTTCGGAGTTCTGATGGAATCCGGTGCGTTAGTGTTGGTATGATCGCATCCATTATTCCAACCGTTCTAAATTCTATAAATCCCTTTAAACGGTCATAACATTGCGCTCGCACGTCCGATTTACGCGATTTTTTTTTTATTTTGCGTATTTTTGCGAGATCTACCCGCCCAAACTGCCGCAAGGCGGTTTGGCCGAGCCGATTTTCGAAAAAACACCTGTTATCGCATTCAATTTCAATATTTCTCCAAATTGGTGCACAATTTTCATTCATCTTCAGTAAAAATCTAGTGATAAAAAATATTTAGTTAAAAGCGACAAAAGGAGAGATGCAACACGAGGACTTCCCAGGGGGTCACCTATCCTAGTACTACTCTCGCCCAAGCACGCTTAACTTCGGAGTTCTGATGGGATCCGGTGCGTTAGTGCTGGTATGATCGCATTCGTTATTCCTAGCGCTCTAAATTCTATAAAGCCCTTTAAACGGTCATAACATTGCGCACGCACGTCCGATTTACGCGAATTTTTTTTTATTTTGCGTATTTTTGCGAGATCTACCCGCCCAAACTGCCGCAAGGGGGTTTGGCCGAGCCGATTTTCAAAAAACCACCTGTTATCGCATTCAATTTCAATATTTATCCAAATTGGTGCACAATTTTCATTCATCTTCAGTAAAAATCTAGTGATAAAAAATATTTAGTTAAAAACGACAAAAGGAGAGATGCAACACGAGGACTTCCCAGGGGGTCACCTATCCTAGTACTACTCTCGCCCAAGCACGCTTAACTTCGGAGTTCTGATGGGATCCGGTGCGTTAGTGCTGGTATGATCGCATTCGTTATTCCTAGCGCTCTAAATTCTATAAAGCCCTTTAAACGGTCATAACATTGCGCTCGCACGTCCGATTTACGCGAATTTTTTTTTATTTTGCGTATTTTTGCGAGATCTACCCGCCCAAACTGCCGCAAGGGGGTTTGGCCGAGCCGATTTTCAAAAAACCACCTGTTATCGCATTCAATTTCAATATTTATCCAAATTGGTGCACAATTTTCATTCATCTTCAGTAAAAATCTAGTGATAAAAAATATTTAGTTAAAAGCGACAAAAGGAGGGATGCAACACGAGGACTTCCCAGGGGGTCACCCATCCTAGTACTACTCTCGCCCAAGCACGCTTAACTTCGGAGTTCTGATGGGATCCGGTGCGTTAGTGCTGGTATGATTGCATCTGTTATTCCTAGCGCTCTAAATTCTATAAAGCCCTTTAAACGGTCATAACATTACGCTCGCACGTCCGATTTACGCGATTTTTTTTTATTTTGCGTACTTTTGCGAGATCTACCCGCCCAAACTGCCGCAAGGCGGTTTGGCCGAGCCGATTTTCGAAAAAACACCTGTTATCGCATTCAATTTCAATATTTCTCCAAATTGGTGCACAATTTTCATTCATCTTCAGTAAAAATCTAGTGATAAAAAATATTTAGTTAAAAGCGACAAAAGGAGGGATGCAACACGAGAACTTCCCAGGGGGTCACCCATCCTAGTACTACTCTCGCCCAAGCACGCTTAACTTCGGAGTTCTGATGGGATCCGGTGCGTTAGTGCTGGTATGATCGCATCCGTTATTCCTAGCACTCTAAATTCTATAAAGCCCTTTAAACGGTCATAACATTGCGCTCGCACGTCCAATTTACGCGATTTTTTTTTTATTTTGCGTACTTTTGCGAGATCTACCCGCCCAAACTGCCGCAAGGCGGTTTGGCCGAGCCGATTTTCGAAAAAACACCTGTTATCGCATTCAATGAAAAACATTTCTCCAAATTGGTGTACAATTTTCATTCATCTTCAGTAAAAATCTAGTGATAAAAAATATTTAGTTAAAAGCGACAAAGGGAGGGATGCAACACGAGGACTTCCCAGGGGGTCACCCATCCTAGTACTACTCTCGCCCAAGCACGCTTAACTTCGGAGTTCTGATGGGATCCGGTGCGTTAGTGCTGGTATGATCGCATCCGTTATTCCTAGCGCTCTAAATTCTATAAAGCCCTTTAAACGGTCATAACATTGCGCTCGCACGTCCAATTTACGCGATTTTTTTTTATTTTGCGTACTTTTGCGAGATCTACCCGCCCAAACTGCCGCAAGGCGGTTTGGCCGAGCCGATTTTCGAAAAAACACCTGTTATCGCATTCAATGAAAAACATTTCTCCAAATTGGTGTACAATTTTCATTCATCTTCAGTAAAAATCTAGTGATAAAAAATATTTAGTTAAAAGCGACAAAGGGAGGGATGCAACACGAGGACTTCCCAGGGGGTCACCCATCCTAGTACTACTCTCGCCCAAGCACGCTTAACTTCGGAGTTCTGATGGGATCCGGTGCGTTAGTGCTGGTATGATCGCATCCGTTATTCCTAGCGCTCTAAATTCTATAAAGCCCTTTAAACGGTCATAACATTGCGCTCGCACGTCCAATTTACGCGATTTTTTTTTTATTTTGCGTACTTTTGCGAGATCTACCCGCCCAAACTGCCGCAAGGCGGTTTGGCCGAGCCGATTTTCGAAAAAACACCTGTTATCGCATTCAATGAAAAACATTTCTCCAAATTGGTGTACAAGTTTCATTCATCTTCAGTAAAAATCTAGTGATAAAAAATATTTAGTTAAAAGCGACAAAGGGAGGGATGCAACACGAGGACTTCCCAGGGGGTCACCCATCCTAGTACTACTCTCGCCCAAGCACGCTTAACTTCGGAGTTCTGATGGGATCCGGTGCGTTAGTGCTGGTATGATCGCATCCGTTATTCCTAGCGCTCTAAATTCTATAAATCCCTTTAAACGGTCATAACATTGCGCTCGCACGTCCGATTTACGCGATTTTTTTTTATTTTGCGTATTTTTGCGAGATCTACCCGCCCAAACTGCCGCAAGGCGGTTTGGCCGAGCCGATTTTCGAAAAAACACCTGTTATCGCATTCAATTACAATATTTATCCAAATTGGTGCACAATTTTCATTCATCTTCAGTAAAAATCTAGTGATAAAAAATATTTAGTTAAAAGCGACAAAAGGAGAGATGCAACACGAGGACTTCCCAGGGGGTCACCCATCCTAGTACTACTCTCGCCCAAGCACGCTTAACTTCGGAGTTCTGATGGGATCCGGTGCGTTAGTGCTGGTATGATCGCATTCGTTATTCCTAGCGCTCTAAATTCTATAAAGCCCTTTAAACGGTCATAACATTGCGCTCGCACGTCCGATTTACGCGAATTTTTTTTTATTTTGCGTATTTTTGCGAGATCTACCCGCCCAAACTGCCGCAAGGGGGTTTGGCCGAGCCGATTTTCAAAAAACCACCTGTTATCGCATTCAATTTCAATATTTATCCAAATTGGTGCACAATTTTCATTCATCTTCAGTAAAAATCTAGTGATAAAAAATATTTAGTTAAAAGCGACAAAAGGAGGGATGCAACACGAGGACTTCCCAGGGGGGTCACCCATCCTAGTACTACTCTCGCCCAAGCACGCTTAACTTCGGAGTTCTGATGGGATCCGGTGTGTTAGTGCTGGTATGATCGCATCTGTTATTCCTAGCGCTCTAAATTCTATAAAGCCCTTTAAACGGTCATAACATTGCGCTCGCACGTCCGATTTACGCGATTTTTTTTATTTTGCGTACTTTTGCGAGATCTACCCGCCCAAACTGCCGCAAGGCGGTTTGGCCGAGCCGATTTTCGAAAAAACACCTGTTATCGCATTCAATTTCAATATTTCTCCAAATTGGTGCACAATTTTCATTCATCTTCAGTAAAAATCTAGTGATAAAAAATATTTAGTTAAAAGCGACAAAAGGAGAGATGCAACACGAGGACTTCCCAGGGGGTCACCTATCCTAGTACTACTCTCGCCCAAGCACGCTTAACTTCGGAGTTCTGATGGGATCCGGTGCGTTAGTGCTGGTATGATCGCATTCGTTATTCCTAGCGCTCTAAATTCTATAAAGCCCTTTAAACGGTCATAACATTGCGCTCGCACGTCCGATTTACGCGAATTTTTTTTTATTTTGCGTATTTTTGCGAGATCTACCCGCCCAAACTGCCGCAAGGCGGTTTGGCCGAGCCGATTTTCGAAAAAACACCTGTTATCGCATTCAATTTCAATATTTATCCAAATTGGTGCACAATTTTCATTCATCTTCAGTAAAAATCTAGTGATAAAAAATATTTAGTTAAAAAGCGACAAAAGGAGAGGATGCAACACGAGGACTTCCCAGGGGGTCACCTATCCTAGTACTACTCTCGCCCAAGCACGCTTAACTTCGGAGTTCTGATGGGATCCGGTGCGTTAGTGCTGGTATGATCGCATTCGTTATTCCTAGCGCTCTAAATTCTATAAAGCCCTTTAAACGGTCATAACATTGCGCTCGCACGTCCGATTTACGCGAATTTTTTTTTATTTTGCGTATTTTTGCGAGATCTACCCGCCCAAACTGCCGCAAGGCGGTTTGGCCGAGCCGATTTTCGAAAAAACACCTGTTATCGCATTCAATTTCAATATTTATCCAAATTGGTGCACAATTTTCATTCATCTTCAGTAAAAATCTAGTGATAAAAAATATTTAGTTAAAAGCGACAAAAGGAGGGATGCAACACGAGGACTTCCCAGGGGGTCACCCATCCTAGTACTACTCTCGCCCAAGCACGCTTAACTTCGGAGTTCTGATGGGATCCGGTGCGTTAGTGCTGGTATGATCGCATCTGTTATTCCTAGCGCTCTAAATTCTATAAAGCCCTTTAAACGGTCATAACATTGCGCTCGCACGTCCGATTTACGCGATTTTTTTTTATTTTGCGTACTTTTGCGAGATCTACCCGCCCAAACTGCCGCAAGGCGGTTTGGCCGAGCCGATTTTCGAAAAAACACCTGTTATCGCATTCAATTTCAATATTTCTCCAAATTGGTGCACAATTTTCATTCATCTTCAGTAAAAATCTAGTGATAAAAAATATTTAGTTAAAAGCGACAAAAGGAGGGATGCAACACGAGGACTTCCCAGGGGGTCACCCATCCTAGTACTACTCTCGCCCAAGCACGCTTAACTTCGGAGTTCTGATGGGATCCGGTGCGTTAGTGCTGGTATGATCGCATCCGTTATTCCTAGCGCTCTAAATTCTATAAAGCCCTTTAAACGGTCATAACATTGCGCTCGCACGTCCGATTTACGCGATTTTTTTTTATTTTGCGTACTTTTGCGAGATCTACCCGCCCAAACTGCCGCAAGGCGGTTTGGCCGAGCCGATTTTCGAAAAAACACCTGTTATCGCATTCAATTAAAATATTTCTCCAAATTGGTGGCACAATTTTCATTCATCTTCAGTAAAAATCTAGTGATAAAAAATATTTAGTTAAAAGCGACAAAAGGAGGGATGCAACACGAGGACTTCCCAGGGGGTCACCCATCCTAGTACTACTCTCGCCCAAGCACGCTTAACTTCGGAGTTCTGATGGGATCCGGTGCGTTAGTGCTGGTATGATCGCATCCGTTATTCCTAGCGCTCTAAATTCTATAAAGCCCTTTAAACGGTCATAACATTGCGCTCGCACGTCCGATTTACGCGATTTTTTTTTATTTTGCGTACTTTTGCGAGATCTACCCGCCCAAACTGCCGCAAGGCGGTTTGGCCGAGCCGATTTTCGAAAAAACACCTGTTATCGCATTCAATGAAAAACATTTCTCCAAATTGGTGCACAATTTTCATTCATCTTCAGTAAAAATCTAGTGATAAAAAATATTTAGTTAAAAGCGACAAAAGGGAGGGATGCAACACGAGGACTTCCCAGGGGGTCACCCATCCTAGTACTACTCTCGCCCAAGCACGCTTAACTTCGGAGTTCTGATGGGATCCGGTGCGTTAGTGCTGGTATGATCGCATCCGTTATTCCTAGCGCTCTAAATTCTATAAAGCCCTTTAAACGGTCATAACATTGCGCTCGCACGTCCGATTTACGCGATTTTTTTTTTATTTTGCGTATTTTTGCGAGATCTACCCGCCCAAACTGCCGCAAGGCGGTTTGGCCGAGCCGATTTTCGAAAAAACACCTGTTATCGCATTCAATTACAATATTTATCCAAATTGGTGCACAATTTTCATTCATCTTCAGTAAAAATCTAGTGATAAAAAATATTTAGTTAAAAGCGACAAAAGGAGGGATGCAACACGAGGACTTCCCAGGGGGTCACCCATCCTAGTACTACTCTCGCCCAAGCACGCTTAACTTCGGAGTTCTGATGGGATCCGGTGCGTTAGTGCTGGTATGATCGCATCCGTTATTCCTAGCGCTCTAAATTCTATAAAGCCCTTTAAACGGTCATAACATTGCGCTCGCACGTCCGATTTACGCGATTTTTTTTTATTTTGCGTATTTTTGCGAGATCTACCCGCCCAAACTGCCGCAAGGCGGTTTGGCCGAGCCGATTTTCAAAAAACCACCTGTTATCGCATTCAATTTCAATATTTATCCAAATTGGTGCACAATTTTCATTCATCTTCAGTAAAAATCTAGTGATAAAAAATATTTAGTTAAAAGCGACAAAAGGAGGGATGCAACACGAGGACTTCCCAGGGGGTCACCCATCCTAGTACTACTCTCGCCCAAGCACGCTTAACTTCGGAGTTCTGATGGGATCCGGTGCGTTAGTGCTGGTATGATCGCATCTGTTATTCCTAGCGCTCTAAATTCTATAAAGCCCTTTAAACGGTCATAACATTGCGCTCGCACGTCCGATTTACGCGATTTTTTTTTATTTTGCGTACTTTTGCGAGATCTACCCGCCCAAACTGCCGCAAGGCGGTTTGGCCGAGCCGATTTTCGAAAAAAACACCTGTTATCGCATTCAATTTCAATATTTCTCCAAATTGGTGCACAATTTTCATTCATCTTCAGTAAAAATCTAGTGATAAAAAATATTTAGTTAAAAGCGACAAAAGGAGGGATGCAACACGAGGACTTCCCAGGGGGTCACCCATCCTAGTACTACTCTCGCCCAAGCACGCTTAACTTCGGAGTTCTGATGGGATCCGGTGCGTTAGTGCTGGTATGATCGCATCCGTTATTCCTAGCGCTCTAAATTCTATAAAGCCCTTTAAACGGTCATAACATTGCGCTCGCACGTCCGATTTACGCGATTTTTTTTTATTTTGCGTATTTTTGCGAGATCTACCCGCCCAAACTGCCGCAAGGCGGTTTGGCCGAGCCGATTTTCGAAAAAACACCTGTTATCGCATTCAATGAAAAACATTTCTCCAAATTGGTGCACAATTTTCATTCATCTTCAGTAAAAATCTAGTGATAAAAAATATTTAGTTAAAAGCGACAAAAGGAGGGATGCAACACGAGGACTTCCCAGGGGGTCACCCATCCTAGTACTACTCTCGCCCAAGCACGCTTAACTTCGGAGTTCTGATGGGATCCGGTGCGTTAGTGCTGGTATGATCGCATCCGTTATTCCTAGCGCTCTAAATTCTATAAAGCCCTTTAAACGGTCATAACATTGCGCTCGCACGTCCGATTTACGCGATTTTTTTTTATTTTGCGTACTTTTGCGAGATCTACCCGCCCAAACTGCCGCAAGGCGGTTTGGCCGAGCCGATTTTCGAAAAAACACCTGTTATCGCATTCAATTACAATATTTATCCAAATTGGTGCACAATTTTCATTCATCTTCAGTAAAAATCTAGTGATAAAAAATATTTAGTTAAAAGCGACAAAAGGAGGGATGCAACACGAGGACTTCCCAGGGGGTCACCCATCCTAGTACTACTCTCGCCCAAGCACGCTTAACTTCGGAGTTCTGATGGGATCCGGTGCGTTAGTGCTGGTATGATCGCATCTGTTATTCCTAGCGCTCTAAATTCTATAAAGCCCTTTAAACGGTCATAACATTGCGCTCGCACGTCCGATTTACGCGATTTTTTTTTATTTTGCGTACTTTTGCGAGATCTACCCGCCCAAACTGCCGCAAGGCGGTTTGGCCGAGCCGATTTTCGAAAAAACACCTGTTATCGCATTCAATTACAATATTTCTCCAAATTGGTGCACAATTTTCATTCATCTTCAGTAAAAATCTAGTGATAAAAAATATTTAGTTAAAAGCGACAAAAGGAGGGATGCAACACGAGGACTTCCCAGGGGGTCACCCATCCTAGTACTACTCTCGCCCAAGCACGCTTAACTTCGGAGTTCTGATGGGATCCGGTGCGTTAGTGCTGGTATGATCGCATCCGTTATTCCTAGCGCTCTAAATTCTATAAAGCCCTTTAAACGGTCATAACATTGCGCTCGCACGTCCGATTTACGCGATTTTTTTTTATTTTGCGTATTTTTGCGAGATCTACCCGCCCAAACTGCCGCAAGGCGGTTTGGCCGAGCCGATTTTCAAAAAACCACCTGTTATCGCATTCAATTTCAATATTTATCCAAATTGGTGCACAATTTTCATTCATCTTCAGTAAAAATCTAGTGATAAAAAATATTTAGTTAAAAGCGACAAAAGGAGGGATGCAACACGAGGACTTCCCAGGGGGTCACCCATCCTAGTACTACTCTCGCCCAAGCACGCTTAACTTCGGAGTTCTGATGGGATCCGGTGCGTTAGTGCTGGTATGATCGCATCCGTTATTCCTAGCGCTCTAAATTCTATAAAGCCCTTTAAACGGTCATAACATTGCGCTCGCACGTCCGATTTACGCGATTTTTTTTTTATTTTGCGTATTTTGCGAGATCTACCCGCCCAAACTGCCGCAAGGCGGTTTGGCCGAGCCGATTTTCGAAAAAAACACCTGTTATCGCATTCAATTACAATATTTATCCAAATTGGTGCACAATTTTCATTCATCTTCAGTAAAAATCTAGTGATAAAAAATATTTAGTTAAAAGCGACAAAAGGAGGGATGCAACACGAGGACTTCCCAGGGGGTCACCCATCCTAGTACTACTCTCGCCCAAGCACGCTTAACTTCGGAGTTCTGATTGGATCCGGTGCGTTAGTGCTGGTATGATCGCATCTGTTATTCCTAGCGCTCTAAATTCTATAAAGCCCTTTAAACGGTCATAACATTGCGCTCGCACGTCCGATTTACGCGATTTTTTTTATTTTGCGTACTTTTGCGAGATCTACCCGCCCAAAA